>NC_041395.2:310864368-311164368 GCF_900747795.2 Erpetoichthys calabaricus
TTAGAGTATATGGACAAAAAACAGGTTCCAGTTATGACCATTACGCGTAGAATTTGGAAATGAAACCTGCCTAACTTTTGTAAGTAAGCTGTAAGGAATGAGCCTGCCAAATTTCAGCCTTCTACCTACACGGGAAGTTGGAGAATTAGTGATGAGTGAGTCAGTCAAACAGGTTCCAGTTATGACCATTACGCGTAGAATTTCAAAATAAAACCTGCCTAACTTTTGTAAGTAAGCTGTAAGGAATGAGCCTGCCAAATTTCAGACTTCTACCTACACGGGAAGTTGGAGAATTAGTGATGAGTGAGTCAGTCAAACAGGTTCCAGTTATGACCATTACGCGTAGAATTTCGAAATAAAACCTGCCTAACTTTTGTAAGTAAGCTGTAAGGAATGAGCCTGCCAAATTTCAGACTTCTACCTACACGGGAAGTTGGAGAATTAGTGATGAGTGAGTCAGTCAGTCAGTCAGTCAGTCAGTGAGGGCTTTGCCTTTTATTAGTATAGATATATAGCAAAATACCCGCGAGAAATAGTGTGTTAAAGAGGTTATGTAAACATATATATACATATATACATATATATACATATCTACATATACACATATCTACATATACATATATATACATATATACAAATACACATCCACATATATATATATATATATATACACATATCAACATATATATACACATACATATACACACACATATACATATACACATACATACATATATATATATATATATATATATATATATACACACATACATACATACATACACACATATATATATATATACACATACAGACACATATATATACATATACATATTTACATATCTACATATATATATACATATCTATATATGTATACACATATATCTATACATATCTACATATATACACATATATATACATATCTACATATATATATATATATATATATGTATAGACATACATATATACATACATACATTCACATATATATACAGTATATATATATATATATATATACAGTATATATATATATATATATATATATACAGTATATATATATATATATATATATACAGTATATATATATATATATATATATATATATACAGTATATATATATATATATATATATATATACATATCTACATATCTACATATCTACATATATATATATATCTACATATCTACATATATATATATATATATAGCCAAATCCGCGGGCTTCACAGTGGCGAAGTACTGCTTTTAAATTTTTATTAAGAAGAAAAGAAAACCTTTTTAAATTTAGGGAAAATATACCAATAACAATGTGTTAAGGATCTGTTTTTTTGTGAAGCTGCCTTTACACAGCCTCTCCGCTGTTTTATAAACGAACGCCATATAAGGCCGTCCTTTCTCCTTGCTTAGCGGTTCTGTATTGTTTTATTGTTCGTTTATTACGATTGTTATAGTTATTGTGTAGCTATTTGAGACTCACTTTTCTGTTCAGGTACCCATTTCCTTTATGTAATCCCCAGATTCTCCGCTATTTTTTGTTCGTTTATTTACGATTATAGTTATTTATTGAATCCCTTCTTTAGCTGACTGCCTGCTCATATAAGGCGCTCTGCTGTTTTTTTGTGAAGCAGCCTTTACACAGGTTCTCTGCTGTTTTATAAACGAACGCCATATAAGGTCATCCGTTTTCCTTGCTTCGCCAAGGAAGCAGCCTTTTTATTTAATCCACGGGTTCTCTGCTGTTTTATTGTTCATTTATTACGATTGTTGTAGTTCTCTTTGTATACCACGTTGTCAGTTCAGCACAATATGACCAAGCTGTGCAAGCTTACTGTTGAGAATGCAACGTATAGTTGTACAGGAGAAAAGCAATCTTGCCTCAAATCAATGGCAACCTTTTGTAGGTCTATGAACTTAATTTAAACTTTAGGTGTACACGGTGCTTTGTTTCTGAAGTACCTGCACTCATGAAAATGTCTGTATGCGTCAGTCGCTTCATATTCTTTTCCTACATTATCAATTGTGTAATGTGTTTTTTGAACATGTTTGATTCATTGAAGTGATCACTCGTGCTGCTTTCAGTCAGTTCACGTGAGCCGCTCTCTTGTGTGATGTTGCGATGTCCACGGCTTTATTTAATGTTAGCTAAGACCCGGCACTTAAAAGTTTCTCGCTACAGCAATTTTAACTCTGTTACAAAGTGATCCAAAGTCTCGTTTATACCTTGTGTCTTCTCATTAAACTTGTATGTCGTGAATATGGTATTGTAAACGGCAGCGGGAGCGTTTCTGTAAACTTAATTTAAACTTACGGTTTACACCGTGCTTTGTTTCCGCAGTAGCTGCACTTATGAATATGCTTGTATGCGTCACTCGCTCGCTTCTTATTGTTTCGCTGCCTTCTCAATTGTGTAATGAGTGATCACTCGTGCTGCGTTCAGTCAGTTCACGTGAGCCACTCTCTTGTTTGATGTTGCAATCTCCATGGCTTTATTTAATGTTAGCTAAGACCCGGCACTTAAAAGTTTCTCACTACAGCAATTTTAACTCTGTTACAAAGTGATCCAAAGTCTTGTTTATACCTCGTGTCTTCTCATTAAACTTGTATGTCGCGAATATGGTATTGCAAACGGCAGCGTGAGCGTTTCTATAAACTTAATTTAAACTTACGGTTTACACTGTGCTTTGTCTCCGCAGTAGCTGCACTTATGAATATGCTTGTATGCGTCACTCGCTTGCTTCTTATTGTTTCGCTGCCTTCTCAATTGTGTAATGAATGTTTTCTTCAGCACTCTTTGGGGCTCTTCCTTGTTTTCTACGTACTGTGTTCTGTAGCAGTCGAAGCTCGTGTCCACCTCTCGAACCCTCAGGTACCACTCTTGAGACCAGGTGAAAGTACAATAACTATTTTTATTATTGTACAGTGCACAAAGCACTCCGCACACCACACTCATATACAATAAACTATTCTCTACAATAAACAATACTCCTCCACTCCCAGACACGTCGCCACCCTACCTCCCAGCTCAGCTCAAATGTCTGGGCTCACCCAGAGTCCTTTTAAAGCCCCTGACCCGGAAGTGGCTCTAAGCCAAACCCACAAGTCCGTTTTCCTTCCGGGTCAGGGCAAAGTCCTTTTCTTCATCCCGGGAGCACATCGCTTCTTCCAGTCACGTGACTGGGATGCACTCCCGGGTTATAGGGCAGAAAAGAGTCCATGAGGCCCTTCGCAGCGACTCCTGGTGGCCCCCAAGGTATCCAGCAGGGCTGTGTATAAAAACTACAGAGTCCATGAGGCCCTGCTGGAACTCGGGGCACCAATATGCTGTCCGGAGGGCTCCTCCTAGCGGCCTGGGGGTGAGGGCCGGACTGGAAAGCCGGCAATCCTCCACAGTTCCCCCCTCTCAGCGAAGCCAACTGGGGCGGAACGTTGGTCCCCGCGAGGGACGTTCTCCTCCAAGAGGACGCGTCGTCCGGACCCTGGCAACGATGTCGAGACCCCCCAGCGAACCTTGGGGGAACAGTGTACCGGTTAACCCACCGCTCCCCTGTCCTCTGGGGACAACTTCGCCATAGATGGCCTGGTTGACGGCAGTTGTAACACCGCCGCCGTTCTCCTGGTCGCCTCTCTTCTTGGGACCTAAAACACCTTGGAAACTCCGTCAGGGTTAGCTCCGCCCTGTCCTCCGCCAAGGAGGGAATTATAGCCGCTTTGCTGCTCTCTGCCCTTTTCTTTATATTGTTAGGAGACCCGCATTTCTGTGTGGGGATCTCCTGCTTTCTCTGGGGCTTGTGCACAACGTGAGGCTCTCTATGGAAGAGAGAGAGCCTTTTTGCTGTTTGCACACCCGTTGTCCTGTATAAACTCGGAGGCGGCGTCATTAGTACCGTATCGCTCCGGGTAACAGCACTATTCAGCTGTCCCGGGACGATCGGCACTTCTCCTGCCCCTTCATTAACCAACGGCAACCCCTTTTCCACGCGGGTCGGGCTTTTACGGTCCGCGTTATCCCGGAGCGGCGTCTGATATCGCCGCCCCGGTTCTATCGGATCGCTGCCCAACCACTCCGTCATGGTACCACATTCGATTGTCGGAGACACAGCGCTTTGGCAACCGCAACTTATTAAACGCGGCGCCGATTCACACTGCGTCCCCTTATCATATACGGCGCAGATTTTACTCACCTGCACCGCCGAATCAATCGAGGCCGGGGCTTCACGGCCTAACCGCCGAAGGTACGTCATCAGTCCCTTCAACGGCGCTTCGGCTGCAGCTCCCAGCTCCTCGACACGCTCCTTCACCTCCTGTAGTCCCTGGAAGAAAGCGTAAAGGGGCGCGAGACATTTCTCGAGCTCCTGCAAGTTTGTAAAGTTATTTGTTTCGGCCGGCAGTAAGGCCACTTCCTTGTTTTGGTCATCTGCCGACCGGGAACCAATGAGCACATCCACTCTTGGCACGTGCTCTGCTGATGAGCGCAAGGGCTCCTGGGATTTGGAGTCTTCTGAGGGACGGGTGGCTGCAACAAGCCGACTGAGGTCTGCTTTTTTACTATTAATGTCAGACGCTACAGTCACTTCCCGCCCCTCTTTCTTTTTATTTAAAGATGGCGCTGCTTCGCTCGCCGCCCCCCTTCCCCTTCAGGGAGCGCAGACGCGTTGGGGAATTACTGACCTCACCGACGGCTCCCAACTGACCTTCTTCCTGGTTGTTGTCGCGCGAGGTCACGTGGATAGATCCCACGAATGGGTTGGCCGCTTCCATCCGACTTCCAACCCGACTTGCCTTCTGGGTATCGCGGCCATCTTGCCACGGTACGAGGCAGGTATCCGATCCAGCGGTTGTTTTCCGAAGGCAGGCCTCTGCAAAATAGGAAGTGAATACCCCCTGCCCATCGGGCGTTGCCCCGGCACATACCTCCGGATTTTCCCGCTGTATCCCCGATTCGTTCAGGGCTGTTGACGCAGCCGATTACTGGCAGCCTACTTGCAATTGTGCTCTTCGGACTTGCTCAGCCTTTATCGGCTGCCGGTCCCCCTCACACCAAGTTAGGTAAGTCCAGTATAGCTCGGCATCGGTTGCGGTCTTCACCCAATTAGTGCTGGCCTTCTTCTTGCCAGACTTTTTCCCCATTTTTGCCTGCTGAAGAGATTGGCGTCCCGCTGCAGCGCTCTTGGTCGCGGGTGGAGATTTCACCTCCGCGGTTACTAGAGGGACCTTTCTAGGGTTCTCTGCCACAAAGAATTTAATATTTAGTGCAGATCCTCTGCCTCCAGACGGCCAGAGAATCCTGCCGACTGCGCCAGTGTAGCAGTCGAAGCTCGTGTCCACCTCTCGAACCCTCAGGTACCACTCTTGAGACCAGGTGAAAGTACAATAACTATTTTTATTATTGTACAGTGCACAAAGCACTCCGCACACCACACTCATATACAATAAACTATTCTCTACAATAAACAATACACCTCCACTCCCAGACATGTCGCCACCCTACCTCCCAGCTCAGCTCAAATGTCTGGGCTCACCCAGAGTCCTTTTAAAGCCCCTGACCCGGAAGTGGCTCTAAGCCAAACCCACAAGTCCATTTTCCTTCCGGGTCAGGGCAAAGTCCTTTTCTTCATCCCGGGAGCACATCGCTTCTTCCAGTCACGTGACTGGGATGCACTCCCGGGTTATAGGGCAGAAAAGAGTCCATGAGGCCCTTCGCAGCGACTCCTGGCGGCCCCCAAGGTATCCAGCAGGGCTGTGTATAAAAACTACAGAGTCCATGAGGCCCTGCTGGAACTCGGGGCACCAATATGCTGTCCGGAGGGCTCCTCCTAGCGGCCTGGGGGTGAGGGCCGGACTGGAAAGCCGGCAATCCTCCACAGTTCACAGTCAGTTCACGTGATTACATGGGAGGCGTGATGACGCGATACGCAACTCCGCCTCCCACGGCCATCGAGCTGCAGTCTATTACAGTATATGGACAAAAAAGAGGTTCCAGTTATGACCATTACACGTAGAATTTCGAAATGAAACCTGCCTAACTTCTGTAAGTAAGCTGTAAGGAATGAGCCAGCCAAATTTCAGCCTTCCACCTACACGGGAAGTTGGAGAATTAGTGATGAGTGAGTCAGTCAGTGAGTGAGTGAGTGAGTCAGTGAGGACTTTGCCTTTTATTAGTATAGATATATAATATTTTTCTTGAATTTCACAGTGTTTTCTTAATCTTTCTTGGTGTAAAATAAACAACTCAAGAACAAAATTGTCACTACACGTAGGCACATGAAAAAATCATTTGTGCAGATTGTTTGCTAAATCACCAAAGCTTTTTGCCAGCAAAAGAAAGACAACCAAAGAAAACAATGTTTTTATTGTGAATGGGTGTGACAGAAGTGCTGCAATTAAGGGCTCAGCTACAGCACCTCCTGGTGGTGCCCACACAACCCAACAGGGCTGCACCAATCTTCAGCTCCCATGGAGCCCTGCGGGAGTCCGAGGCACAACCCAGGCTGGGCTGCCACCTAGCACTCCGGGGAAGGTAATGCACTGGGTATGCTCCCTTCCGGCATAGAGCCGTCCCAACTGGGGCTCGCCACACTATTTACAAAAAAGAAGGTAAATTACAAAGGCTTTATGGTTAGATCCACATAGATTTGTGTTAAATCATCTGTTCCCATATTAGTGATTAAGAACATTAGAAAAATTGTGATGAAAACAGGCCATTGAGCCCAACAAGCTTGGTCATCATATTCACTTAGATAGAGACTGGCAACAGTACCTATAAACATTAAATTGTCTCCTAAACAGTAAAACAAATAAGTCAGTCACCTTAGCTTTATTGTCAAACCTTCTATACAACATGACAAAGCTGAAAAAAAGGGAATGGCAATGCAAACCTAAAATTAAAAAAATGTTAAAAAATATAGAATGTGAAAAGGGTCTTGGCAAAATGTATGGAAAAATGTAAGCAAATGTAATAAAAGCATAAAATATATGGAAATCTGGACTCGCTGTGTATTGCCAGGTGGAAAAGAACAGAAAATAGAAAAATAAGGTTAAGTTTGCACTCCTGCGCCAATTAATCCACTGTGTCATCTACAGGTGCTGCTCTGGTACCATGGGGTCTATGTGACTCCAGCCCTCTTTGGACCATGTTTTTTGGAAACAATCATGATTAGTGACCTCGCCTGCCATGTATTTTCTCGTAAGGCCTTCCTAAGTATGTGACACATGTTTGATAGTTTCAAAATCTTTCTGCTTATTTTTTATTTAGGTTTATTTTTGCTTGGGGTCAAATTGACTCAATAGTACCTTCAATGTGATAAAGGTATTTTTTCTTTATTTCAAGGTTCTGTGACAGGCGCGGCATAACACAATGGCGACACGACGGGGACTTTTTCATGAAGATGTTCTGCAGTCTTTAGGTGTGTTAAGTGACGTCAACAATGAAAATGAGGACGACATTGAAGATGATTTGAGCTGGAATGAAAGTGACCACGAACCCAATAATGAAGAGTCAGACGTCAACAGTGAAGTAAGTGCAAATGAATCACAATCAGAAGATGAATTGGAAGATGATGATAGTCGTGATATTCGTGGAAATGACGGGTATGTGTGGTCACAGAAGCCAAAAACTGTCAGAAGAACCCAAATGCAAAATATTGTCAGACAGAAACCAGGGCCGAAACGGAATGGGTGTCAAGCAGGCACACCCTTGAAAGCATTTGATTTATTTTTCGATGATGCCATGATAACAGAGATTGTGACATGGACCAACCAAAAAATTGAAAATGTGAAAAACTGTCACACAAGCAATGCTAGATTTTTGTACCGAACAAGCGTGATTGAAATTCGAGCACTCATAGGCATCCTGCTCTTCTTAGGTGCCACAAAGAGCTCCAAGGAAAGTACTGCAAGTATTTGGATGAAAGATGGCACTGGCAAGCCAATTTGCATATCATCGATGAGTCAGAAGCATTTTTTACTCCACATGCACGTCAACGATTGGAAGTGCAGCAGACGCTTAAAGATGTCAAACAGGTCATTCGCAATTGCAGCATTGTACCAGAGGCACCCACACCAGCCGCAAACACCACACAGCGTCATCCAGGACAACGCAAGAGATGCTATATTTGTCCCAGATCAAGTGACAAGAAAACCAAATTAGTCTGTAACGAGTGCAATAAGTTTGTGTGCGAAGAGCATACCAAATGGTTGTGCAATCAATGCCAACAGTAACATTTTTGCCTACAGTAGGATGAAATAAGCAGAAACTCGCACATGAAGTGTTGTGCAATATTATTTGGATTTTATAACACATTGTCATACCATATTATTTCAAGGAAAACAAAATATTGTAATAAAGTGGTATTATTCTGGTCATATAGCATGTTTTTCACCATGGGGTCAAACTGACCCCTGGTACCAAGAATGTGACTTTTTTCATGGTACCAGAGCAGGGTTAATAAACTATTTCCTAAAGAGTAAAACAAATAGCATCACAGAGCTGATAAAGGGGAATGACAAAGAAAACGTACAATTTAAAAAATGCTAAAAACATAAGAAATGTGAAGAAAGTCATGACAAAATGTGTAAAAAAAACATACGAACATCTTAAAAACATAAGATCATTTGAAACAGGATTCTCTGTGTATTGCCAGGTGGCAAAGAACAAAAAAGGAAAAATAAGGTAAGGTTGGCGCTCCTGCTCTGGTTGTACCACAGTGCGATCTACAGGTGGTGTTTGTAACTCACAACATTTTGAGGGTTTTTAAGGCTTAAGATTCTTGAAAAACTGGAAGGATTGAGTCAACCATGGCTTAGGTCCAGGTGACCGGAAAGCAGAGACAAACAAACAAATATTATCTCTGTTCCTGTTAAATTGGCCCCATTATGATCTGAGTCATCCTTCTGTGCTTGACACAAAGTAATTGTACAAAAGACAAAATCTTTCATTTTTCTAAAATGATCACAAAGGCATACAGTCTTACCATTGTGCAGGCCGATTTTTATAATGGGGAGAAGATGGTCAGTGAGCCCAAGGGACCATTCCTTGAAACCTCATGAGGAGGCAACTACAGTATTTTGCTTCCCAAGAACATTGTGAGATTGTCAGAGAAACATAAGATACAAACCAGCATTCGGTGTATCTAGTATCAACACCTTTGATAAGTGATTTGCAAAAGTAATATACCACTGTTTCCAAAACAAAGAAGGTGTTAGAAAAGAATTAAGCACTATAACCTTCACAATTTCATGTAAAAGGAACTTAATCTAATCAATTGGGCTGGGAGCTGCTGCTCTCAGTATGGTTTGTCTGTCTGTCTGTAATATATACAGCTTGAGAACAACTACATTTTCAGTAGATTTTTAATTTTTTTTCTCCAATTTTTAAGAAACTGACATAAGCAGCAGCTCATAAGAGATGAGAAGTACTTTGAAAAAGAGAGATGGAGAACAGAACATTGAGTAGTGAAAACTACAGCTCTGAAGTACATACCGATTTCCCAGTGTGAAATCCCCTCTGTTTTGCTTCTCCTTTATTACTTTTTATCACTACCTCCCACCTCCAATTATAATCATTTTTCCCTAAGAATGGAAGTCAAAAATTCAGTAAAGAATAAGCTGTACAAATTGCACAGTTTAGCAACTGTCAGACAGGAAGGCAAAAAGGCAGGTGGCCATATATTTGGCAAAGAACTATGACTTTGAGGAAGGGAAAAATACGTTTCCATATGTTTTACTAGGTTTTATGCAGCTTTTTACTATACAGAATGCCTCATTTAAAATTTACCTTTAAATATTAGTCATGTGGAAAAGAGAATACACCCACTTTGATTCCGGAGATTTTACACTATTTCTTCATAAAACTGAAGGGACACTAGCACATGTTAAAGTAGCCTTTCTGTGAACAACTGTAACAAATTCTGATTAGATTTGATCAAGTAATTCTTTTTCCCTTTTTATAGTAGTATGTGTGAAGGTTATTTTGTGCATATCTTGAATTAGTGATCAGTTTATGTACGCAGAATTATTTAAAAAATACAATGTGACCATTGATGGAAGGATGTTGTTATTTTTGTTGCTTAATTTGTATCCACCTTGCTTCAAATCTCAGCTTTGTAGACGTTTGAAAATTGAATTTGTCACAGGAACTTAAAGAATGCAACCAGAAAGTCACTATTCATCCTGTGACAAGTCAAGGGTTGAAATCTCTTCCCAAAAGGAATCGGACACTAAAGAGGTGTAATTTGCGATGAATTATAAACTTTGTGATTTGAATATTATGAAGTTTCTATTCTTGTGTAGTATCCATCTAAGTATAGAAGATATATGAAAGAGCAATGCTATTGAACTATAAACAAGTTGCAGATTTTTTAAACATAATTCTATACAGATTACATTTATGATTGAAGAATGCTGAACCCTTATCAATGTATACACCACAAAGAGACCTTGTACTGTTTTAGTGCAAGAAACAAAAACTGAATTTTTAAATATTTTGTCTTTTATGTGATCTTTTTTCCCATATTTTATTTGATGTCCTTTTCAAAATTTCAAGTTATGCTCTGCTGCTTAAGCAAACACTTTCTTTTCGTCCAGCCTTCACTTGCCCACAAACCCCTAAGCTACACATTACCCTCCCTCCACTGTGCTATACAACCCAAGCAGTCCTGTTCTCTCTGATGTTTTGTGTATGACAGGATCTTCAGATCTCTGTGAAGACTGACCCCTCCTCATGTCATTCTTCCAAATCGTCATTGTATAACATGTTTTTATATTAGTGCTACAAAGAGCCCATTTGATCTAGGGGTTATGGTATGTGATTGTAAGAAATGCGGCTAGTTGGTGGTTGCCATTGTCCCCCGAAAGCGGTGGCCTGACCTCATCTCATTCAAAATGGAGCCCTCACCAAGTGGGCTCTATTCACGCTGTAGCAGCCTCCTGCAGTCTCACTCACTGAGCACGTTCAATTCAACATCATGTCACAGATATTACCTCCCAAGAATCTGCGGGGCTTTAAAAAAAAGTCAACATAGCAAATAATGAGACACGTGAGAAAGTAGTGAAGTGCCACTGTTTCTTGCTTTAACAGCACTTTAGAGCTATTATCTAAAAAGGATTTTCAGTGTCATTCTAGAAACAAAAACATTGTAATAATGCTAATGTTGAGCTGCTGTTAATGTTTTAGAGATTCTTTCAATCTCAGTTTTTAATATTACATTTATCGACTCATACATTCTTTCAGTTTGTTGTTTTGTTCTTGTGCTTAATTTTTAAACCCAGAATAGCCAGTTGTGTTATATTTATACTTTTCATAGACACACACTCAGTCATACTGTTCAGTATATTCATGTATATGTGTACATATTATATATAGGGAGCACTGTGATACTGTGATTAATGCTGTTCTTTCACAGGCCCAGGGTACAATTCCCATGTGGATTTTGCATGTTCTTTATATGTCTGTGTGAGCTTTCTGGTTCCCTGACTTTTCACTTGCATCCCAAAAATTTGCAGACTACTTTAACTATGTACTCTAAATGTCCATGTGTTTTCTACAGATTAGGAGTTATCCTTTAAACTGGCATGTAGTTCACTTCCAAAGTATCTCCCGAATCCTTTCTTGGGTCAGAGACAGGTCCTCAAAGTCACAGAGCCATCAGACTACAGTTGCATCTAATGATACTTTGGCACTGATGAACACATAAAGGATGAGACATCCGTGGTAGTTTGCAAATAAGAGCGCCACATCAATATTCTAAACCTGTTATTTAGTATGGAGTTGAGGAGAGTCAAAGTCTATCCTGGCAACATTAAGTGCACTGGGGCAAACAACCTTGGATAAGTTGGTGAAGTGGTTAAGGTTTTGGACTTCAGACCCTGAGGTTGTGGGTTCAAATCCTGCTACTGACACTGTATCATCTTGAGCAAGTAAGTAACTTGACCTGCATGTGCTCCAAATGGAAAAACCAAAAGAACTGTAACCAATTGTGTCATAAATGTTGTAGGTTGCCTTGAATAAAGGCATCAGCCAAATAGGTAAATGTAAATATGCTCAGTTTATAATTAATGTAACATGCATTTAGGATATGGGAGGAAACCAGAGTAGCTTGAGAAAATTCATATGGATATGTTGAGGAGGTAATGCATTCTGCATAACCAGTGATTGAACAGACTGGAAGGAAACACCAACTCGGTGGATCTATAAATCAGGACCACATTATATCATTCCATATACAGTATACAGAAAAATGCAAAAATGAGACAAAATGAATACCTTATTAAATTAGAAAGTAGTTTTAAAATTCAAGACGCTGTGATGCACTAGCACCTTGTCCAGTACTCTTTCCTATCTTGCACCCAATGCTTCAATAATAGAGTTTCAACTCCACAACCATAAACTGGATTAAGTGGGTTTGACAATGTTATTTTATGTTATAAAGTTTAAACAATGTGAACAACCTTGTCTCAAGATCAACAAAGTGCTTGCAGTACAAGATCAAGCTGCATTAACATGTCCAAACTTGTCAGGCTTCCTACTTGACTCACTAATGGATTTCCATTATTTTGCTAACAGTTACCTTAGGTCTCTATTGTTAAAGGAAAAGGGATTACTTAATTTCCTTTGTTTTTGTAAATTTTTTTTGAGTGTGTGAATAATGGGTAAATTAATTCCTTGTTGTTGCTAAAAGTACAGTAGTAATGTATCAAATATATCACAACAGTAATATTAATAAAATATTGTTGCTAACTGTTCATCCAAGGAGTTATTTATCTGTTGAATTTAATAGACACAATTTTAAATTAGTGTAAGACGCTTTAAATCAGGGTGTTCGTAAGATATATAACAAATAACTTTATCAGGTAGAAGTACACAATAAACAAGAACAGTTGCATCAGATATTTGAAATATTAAAATGTGTGCTTCAGTTTAAATGGTTAAAGTCTGTAGTACTAGGGTGTTGTACTGTGTTAGCCATTATGAATGTAGTGAAAAGTCAAGCACCAAGCATGACACCTGTTCACAGAGGGCAAGAACTCTAATAAAAATCAAAAATAGCATCATATTCATAATCACTGACCTTGAAATAAAAACAGGACCCCACATACTTATGTTTGAAATCTTGGACTCACTCTTAGAGGACTAGAACCACTGGTGAAGAATCAAATACCAACAATATGATCATATGTATGATCAGCGACTTTGAAATACCATAAAATGACACCCTAGATTAGCAATCCCCATTTTTTCAAAATTTTGTAAAAAAAAAGTAACTTTGACCCCTCATATCTCATTAGGAATCTGTTTGTGTGGCATGCACAGATTCAAGTCCTTCTGATCGTTTTTGTTGAAGACATTTGTTACTTTACTCTATAACATAAAAATATAATTTCCTGCTCAAGATATGCTCTAAAATGCACCTTCTAATCCAACATCTGTGTCTTTGGGGATGCTGAGAGAAACTGAAGTACCTGGAGACACATGACAAGCATTCAGTCTCCACACAGATGTCAAGAAGGCACAGGAATCAAGCCATGAATCTATAATAATTCAAAATAAGTGCTATAACAATAAGTATTTATTTCTCAAAATACTTTACAGAAATTGGCTTAAAAAATCAGAACACATAAAACACACTAGAAAGATGTAAACAACTTTACAATGCAGATTACGATATTGCAACATGCATTAAGGAAAATGATAAATTAATTAAATCTGTAGCGTTGTAATAGCACCAAATTTAAGACTTGTGCTATGTTTTAATGTACTAAGCTATACCTGTGCTTTGCTCTGCAGTGCTCTTTGTCCCTGCCTGCCAATAACAAACCAATTCAATACTGAAGAACTGCAGAATGAAAAAACACTCTGAGCAAATTCTTAGGACCACTATACTAATAATGGGCAGAGCCTCCTTTTGCTCCGAAAACAGCCTCAGTTCTTGGTGACATGGATTCCACTAGACATTATAAACATTCCTTTGAGAGTCTGGTCCCTGTTGACATGTTTGCATCATACAGTTTCTGAAGATTTGTCAGCTGCACATTCATGCTGCAAATCTGTTGTTCTACCACATCCCAAAGGTGTTCTATTGAATTCAGAACCAGTGATTGGAAAAGCTACTGAAGAACAGTGAATTCATTGTGATGTTGATATTTTGTGACATGGTGCATTAGAAGATGAGTAACTTGTGGCCATGATGGGGTGCACATGGTCAGCAACAATATTCAAATAGGCTGGTGCATTCAAGCAATGAGTAATTAGTTTTAACTGGCTCAAAGTATGGCAGGAACACATCCTGCACACTATTACACCACCATCAGCACCAGCCTGGACTGTTGACACAATTTAGGGTGGGTGTATGGATTCATGCTGTTAGTACCAAATTCTGATCCTACCATCTGTGTGCAACAACAGAAATCAAGATTCATCAGACCAGGCCACATTTTTCAAGTCTTCAGCTATCCAACTATGGTTAGCTTATGTCCACTGTGGCTCTTGGCTGACAGAAGTGAAACTGATGTGGTCTTCTACTCCGCTTCAAAATTTGACATGTGCATTCTAAGATTCTTTCCTGCTCACTACAGTTGTACGGTTAGTGTAGCCTTTCTGTCAGCTCAATCCAGTCTGGCCATTCTCTGACCTTTCATTTCAACAAGGAATTTCTTTCTCCAGATCTGCCCCTCACTGGATGTTTTACTCTAGTTTTTGTGCACCATTCTAAGTAAACTCTAGAGACTGTTGAGTGTGAAAATCCCCGGAGATCAGCAGTTATGGAAATACTTAAAGCAGCCCGTCTGGCACCAACAATCATGCCATGGTTGAGATCACATTATTTTGCCCATTCTGGTGTTTAATGTGAACATTAATTGAAGCTCCTGAAGTGTATCTGCATGATTTTATGCATTATACATCTGACACATAATTGGCTAATTAGATATTTGCATACATAAGTAGACATACAGATGTTCCTAATGACTTGCCCAGTGAGAGTACATTTTATTCATTAGTGCATTCATTGTTCATTTTGTAGTATATGTGCACAGTTACAGCAATACAAGCTTTCTAAAATTTTTCTCATACTTACAATATTTTTACTTTCTCTGTAATATCAAAAATATGATCACAGAAAATAAGAGCTACACATTTTATAATTGTATTCATTTTAATGCACTGCCCAGGTAACATCACACAATATGTTCAAAACTACTTAAATCAGTTCAGGGTTGTGAGAAGCTGGATCCTGTCCTGGCAGCATCAGGAACAAGATAGGAACCAGTCTTTAATGGGCATAGTTCAACAGTCTGAACAAGTCATTTTGACAGTTTTTTTTTTTTTCATTATTAGTTATTTTCAATTAATCTAAATATTTGCCTGAATTTTACTGTGGGAGGTGGCCCGGACACAGACGGGCAGACACCGATGGTTCAAACACCAACACACGTTTATTCATTATTTACAGTGCACACAACCCAGTACTCCCGTACCAGTCACCCACAGTCCTGGCTCTTCACAATGCCTCTCTTCGTGACTGCCTCCACTCTTCTCCTCCGAGCTCCGTCCTGTTCCACCCAACTCCAGCCGCTGAATGGAGGGAGGCAGCCCCTTTTATGCTTACCTGGACGTGCTCCAGGTGCCTCCCAATGAACTTCCACTGGCACTTCCTGGTGTGGCGGAAGTGCCGGCTGAGCACCTGGAAGCACTCCGGGTGTCCCTGGTATTCCTTCCGCAGGCACCACTGTGGCACCATGCTGTCCTAGAAAAATATAAACCTATGTTGTTCAACTGCATTACTTTTATCAGATTTTCAAACAAAAGTCTGATATTCTGTTGAAGGAACCCTGAGCAAATAACACAATCTTTTGATTTTGACTAACGAAAATTATACAATATCCAGTTGTAACTTGTGAAAATGTAATTGTCCCCCTGTTCTCAACTGATTATGCCACCTTTATTCGCAATAAATAACCAGAACATATGATCAGAATGAAAACCATAATGATGACAATGTTAAAAAGGCCAAGCTAAAAAAAAAACAAAAAAACCTTATGCCCCACATAATATACAGTAGATAAATGTTTGATTCATGCTAATAAAAAATTAACAAAGTAAGTTTTCTGTTTTCTACTTTTGCCCCCAAAACATAGAAACGGAGAAGACATTTTATTTTATTAGACTAGGAATTAAAAAGAAATTGTTAAAAACAAAAATGTGCAGCCACATGGGTCCTCGGGACTGAGTTTGAGTACCCAACAGATCATCTAAAAGAGAAATGTTTCTTTAATGATGGCAAATCATTCGAGTCATAAAGCAGCAAAACATTCCCGTATTAAGATACCAGCACCATGATGCATGAGGAATTATATCTTAAAATATAATAAGGTTCATATCAACCATAAACCTCATTTTTGATCTTACTTTCCATTATATACTGTATTATGTTATTTTAAGCCAGTGTCTTTATTATAATGCAGTTAAAAATATTAACCTTAGGCTTAGGCAAGAGAAGCATGCAGTTTCATAGATACACATTTCATTTCTTTGTGATTGATGGAAAATGTTAGACTTGCTCTCAAGAATATTTTGGCAGAATGTCCACTGCAGAAAAGATTTTCTACTGAGCCATACATTCCCCATTTGGACAATATGGAACTAACTTTAGGTCAATAGGATCCCAGAGTTATAAAAATGTCTTTGTAATCCTTTCTGGGGATTTGAAGTTCCTTTAGCACCTGGGTGTTGACAACTTCTTTCTGATATTAACAATCAAAATGACCTCTGTTTATACTGTCACTAGCTTTACCTTGAAAAACATTTTCATATTTTTCAATGAAAAGACCTGTAGTTGGGATTTAATTTTATAAAATGTAAAACAAATAGACTAGCCTAGATTGATCATGGTAAACTTCAGTCAGTCATCATCTAACCCGCTATATCCTAACACAGGGTCACGGGGGTCTGCTGGAGCCAATCCCAGCCAACACAGGGCACAAGGCAGGAACAACTCCCTGGGCAGGGCACCAGCCCTCATGGTAAACTTGAAATTAATTATAAAACCTGGTTTTACAGTGTTTGGGCAAAATCCCTTTAACACTATTACCTGATTGGTCCCAGGCCTTGCACTTTTTTCATAAACTTTGCACATGCTCCTCCTATTTGTACATTTAGATTGTCTGGATTATTGGTGCTAAATTTTAAGTGTGGGGGCATATATGAGGATGCCCTACAATTTACTAGCCCTCCTCTAGCGTTAGTTCCTGCCTTGTGCCCAAGGCTGCTGGGATAGGCTCCTGCCCCTCTTGACCCTGACCTTGATAACCACATTAGAAAATAAGTGTATGGACTGTTCACTTATTTATTTAAAAATATCAATATTTTAAGCAAAAAGAAAGTTCTTTTGAGCATGGATTTAAAGTTAGGCAGAGGAAAACCAAATTTGCTTTGCTGTAACCACTTTATTGGCATTTTGGATTTTCACTTAGATCATGTATTCAAGGTGAAATAAAAAGAAAGAGAAATGTATTTTCCTGCAACTATAATTAAATCATACTTTAATGCTGTAAAATGTGATTTAATGTTAATTGTATTTCCACCTAATATTAATTTTGTTTTATTTTTAGGACCATATAACCATGAGAGCAGCAGTATAATGATAATTAAAGTCATTTGCATGGCCAAGGTCAAACCTGCTAGCAACTTTGCCCATTTATCCTTTATTTTCTGTACTTCATACAATACTTCTCTTATGTGCTTAACCAAGCTGACAGGGAACGGTAAAATTCAGTGATTTCTTTGTGAAACTGTGGCCTAATGGCTAAGGCTGCTGGTTCAGCCCTGTCTTAGATTGATTGTGTTCACATGTTTCCCTAAGTTGGTCATTTTGCACGCCTCTGCTTCAATTATAAAATATATATATATATATATACTGTATAAGTAACCTTACTTGTAGGAGCACTGAACTTACAAAGTGCCTTGAGAGAGTGTTCACTACATGAACACAATATATAAAATAAATGTTGTGTTTGTTATGTAAAGTGTGGTGTCCTGGAGCATTGAGAGAGTGAGGGATCCTTTTTTAACAGCTGTGGTAACCAAGGACTTCACTGTTCACCCTTTGTCTGAGAAATGCGTCTCTTTGCCTGCCCCCATGCTCAGCTTTAAAGAAACTTTGGCTTTGAGATGTTAACAGTCCAGCATCCATTCATGGCAGAAAAGGTCTTTGCATGTTTATCCACATTAGGGATGGCAACTGTCCTGCCTAAATTACACATGGATAGTTAACAAAGACAGATTATCCAAGATTTGTAGTAATTTCTGTCAATCACACAGTTGTAGCAGTTTCTCTCAGTCACTCAATCAGTGTCATAGTGCTTACTATTGTAATGAGCTCTCTTTGAGAGTCAAAATTAATATGACCAAAGACCCAAGAGACACAGAACCTTTTCAATAGCTGGACATGTGGAGTTGATTCAGGATGAACAAGTAAATGCATTCTTCAATGAGGGAAAATGACAGCAAGGACAGGTTTAGTTGAAAGGTTTTTCTTTGACAATGAGTAAGTGGAGTGCAAAACAACATCCTTTTCTACTTAGCACTTCACTCTATCTTCTGCTCTGTAATTTTTGAAATTAAGAGGGCTTGTTAAATTAAAGAAAATAAGCAGGAATACATATGAAACAAACTCTTCATAAGGCAGATATGTAATCCAAGCAACACCAAGTGTAAGGTGGAAACCAACACTGGAGAGGGCACATTTTAATGCCGGGGCAGAAAAAGTTCTTCTCCCATGCAAATTTACAACATTACTGAGCAATAAGCATAGTCATAACAAAATAATAACGCTATATATAGATGATACATTCAGTGCATGACAAATCACTTTTTGGTTTCTCAGTCCAGGTTGATCCATGATCTTGAGATTCAGTTCCTTGCCTGCTCATTTGCTTTGTGGAGTTTGCATGCTAGCCCAGTGTCTGCATGTGTTTTTTTCTAGGAATTCTGGTTTCCCTCCCATCTTCCCATAGGTGTGTGGGTCAGTTTCCACCTTATGTTTGGTGTGCTTGAATAGTCCTTATTATGATTAGGATAAAGAGAGTTTGAGAATGTTATTTTATGTTACATTACACATTAATGTCTATAATGTTTATATGAAGTTATCTCTGATAGTGCTCACTATAAAATGAAGTCCATTGAATTAAGGTTTACCTCAAGCTAACCTTTTTTCTTTATGGCTTTGTAAAGCACTGTGAAAGGTGATATTTCAAATATAATTGTGTAGTATACAATAAATATAACAGCCTTCCCTAATGTGAATGTGGTTCTTGATTACTTTATAAAGGTTACTGTAATTTTGTCCATTGTGAAAGCTATGTGCTTTATATTAACATTCTCAATGATTTAGAGCATTTTGTCATGTTGCTCATTATGAAAAGCGCCACATGAAATAAAAATTGATTGAATTAAGTGGGTTGAGTAGGTACCCATGCTTATAGATTCCATAAAAATAAAAGTGACATGATCTCTGTCATGTTGCTCATTATAATTAATGAGCACTCTTACATTGTAATGTATTGTGATTGTATTTTGATCAAATGTGTTTAGAGGAAAACAAACTTAGAAAGAAAGAAAGAAAGAAAGAAAGAAAGAAAGAAAGAAAGAAAGAAAGAAAGAAAGAAAGAAAGAAAGAAAAAGAAATCTCATGCTGATTGGTGAAAATATTGCAGTAAACATTCAATAGGATATCCTGCTCTCATAAGATGAATAAAAAGTTGTTTTTTGGGGGCAATGAGTTCATAAGTGGGCTGTAAGGACTTGTGGTGGGCTTTGGGGTATAGATAAAAAGGTTTTTTTTTCCTTGCTGCTTTTTTGACTTTAACTGAATTGCTCCACATTTGCATTGCATCACAGGCTGCACAGGAGGTGTGACTTTTCCCACAGCTTAAATACATTACTCCCAATCCCGTTGTTTCAATAGCTGTTTACCAGCATTAATTAAAGGGGAGAAGGAATGAGAGAATGTATAGGGTGGACAGATTGAGTGAGGGAGAGCAAGGGAGAAGTGAAGTTGATCTTTATATCGGCATGGGATGTTTAAAAATACAAATTGCACTCCTGGGGTTTGTTGAGCTTGAGGATTCTAAAAGCAAAAAAGACGCTGGTCAATTTTGAGCCTGTTGTTGTTTGTTGAGCTGTGTTTACTGGAACATGCCTTGATATCATGCCAGACTTAAAATGAATATCCATCCATCCATCCATTTTCCAACCCGCTGAATCCGAACACAGGGTCACGGGGGTCTGCTGGAGCCAATCCCAGCCAACACAGGGCACAGCCTTTCTCCAGGGATAGGCTGCATAGTAGCATGTAAGAGATGAGACGTGTGGGTAAACATTTAGGACTTCTCACACTTAGCTTTCCCGCAATGTAACACCATACATGCTTCTTCTAAACCTGCTTTTTCCACTTCGCTTTTCATCTTTCTGCCATCAATTTCTCAGCACAATCTTAAGTATGGTGTTTGTGGACAATGCTGTTTAACAACAGAATTAAGTTCCATCCATCCATCCATCCATCCATCCATCCATCCATCCATCCATCCATCCATCCATCCATCCATCCATCCATCCATCCATCCATCCTCTTCGGGTCGCGGGGGCAGCAGCTTGAGCAGAGATACCCAGACTTCCCTCTCCCCGGCCACTTCTTCTAGCTCTTCCAGGGGAATCCCGAGGCATTCCCAGGCCAGCCGAGAGATGTAGTCCCTCCAGCGTGTCCCGAGTCTTCCCTAGGTCCTTCTCCTGGTTAGACATGCCCGGAACACCTCACCAGGGAGGCGTTCAGGAGGCATCCTGATCAGATGCCCGAGCCACCTCATCTGACTCCTCTCGATGCGGAGGAGCAGGGGCTCTACTCTGAGCTCCTCCTGGATGACCAAACTTCTCACCCTATCTTTAAGGGAAAGCCCAGACACCCTGCGGAGGAAACTCATTTCAGCCGCTTGTATTCGCAATCTCGTTCTTTCGGTCACTACCCATAGCTCATGACCATAGGTGAGGGTAGGAACGTAGATCAACTGGTAAATTGAGAGATTTGCCTTTCGGCTCAGCTCCTTTTTCACCACGACAGACCGATGCAGAGCCCGCATCACTGCGGATGCCGCATCGATCCGCCTGTTGATCTCCCGCTCCATTCTTCCCTCATTCATGAACAAGACCCCGAGATACTTGAACTCCGCCACTTGAAGCAGGATCTCACTCCCTGAGAAGGCAATCCACCCATTTCTGGCTGAGAACCATGGTCTCAGATTTGGAGGTGCTGATTCCCATCCCAGCCGCTTCACACTCAGCTGTGAACCGATCCAGTGAGAGCTGAAGATCACGGCCTGATGAAGCAAACATGACAACATCATCTGCAAAAAGCAGTGACCCAATCCTGAGCCCACCAAACCGGACTCCCTCAACGCCCTGGCTGCGCCTAGAAATTCTGTCCATAAAAGTTATAAACAGAATCGGTGACAAAGGGCAGTCCTGGCGGAGTCCAGCTCTCACCGGAAACGGGTTCGACTTACTGCTGCCAATGCGGACCAAGCTCTGATACCGATTGTACAGGGACTGAACAGCCCTTATCAGGAGGTCTGGTACCCCATACTCCCGGAGCACCCCCCACAGGATTCCCTGAGGGACATGGTCGAACGCCTTTTCCAAGTCCACAAAACACATGTAGACTGGTTGAGCAAACTCCCATGCACCCTCCAGGACCCTGCCAAGGGTGTAAAGCTGGTCCACTGTTCCGTGACTAGAACGAAAACCACACTGTTCCTCCTGAATCCGAGGTTCGACTATGTGATGGACCCTCCTCTCCAGGACCCCCGAAAAGACTTTTCCAGGGAGGCTGAATTAAGTTTTCAAGTTTAATTTTAACCACAGTTATAAATAAGGTAGAAGTCATGTTACTTTTTTTCACATTAGCCTCTACTTTAGAGATAGGCTCATTCCAGCTGTGGACATTGACCTGAAGACACAGAGTAGAGTAGAGTAGCGTAGTGCAGTAGATCTGAAGGTAGGCATGGCATATCTGTCACCACTAAAAGTAGAGTATTAGGTATTGTTGCATCCTCACTGAGTTAGCGGGCATTATTTTTATACTCTTTATAGCCTCAAGAGTTTCATCCTTGGATTTTCTTTTCTCTTCAAGCACAAGTGATGCAATCATTCTAACTGATGATTTCTCACTCATCCAATATGAATAAATATAACCTTGCAGAGAACTGGTATTTGATCCAGTGTTGTTTTCAGCGTAGAGTCAAAATCACATAAACGTATGGACTCTTTGTGATCTTATAATGGAGAAAGTAAGTACTAGAAATGAGTTTATAAGTGATATATTGGAATGTTCATAGTTCTGTGATTTTCTAGCAGTGGTATGTAGTTTGAGTTGTTCAATTGTTTCTGTAATTTTATTTATTGTACTTTTGTAAATTGCATACAGAATGTGTTCTGCTCTATACTGCAGCAAGGATGTACATGTTAAGTTTAATGGCAAATATAAATTGGTCCAGTGTGAATTTAGCTATCTGGATAATTGAGCCCTCCAATGGACAACCACTGTGTCCAGGATTAGATTAGGTTAGTATGAAATTATGATTTTATTATACATCTTATTGTTTTTACTGCTTGTGTAAAATATTGTCCTGACAGGCATTGAAGCCTGCAACCCTGTACTGGATATGCTGGTATGGACATTTGGAAGGATACTCAAAACATCAAGAAAGTGTTGCTGGGCCACTTCTTTTAATCTATAACTAAACTAAACTAAATAAACTAAAGAAGAGTCTTTGTGACATCTTTGATCTGAATAAAATGTGTCATCTTCATAGGCTCTGTGCTGTTCACACTTTGAGTCCGATATGAGATGCTGTTCTGTGGGGCATCCGTTCTATTGCCCTCAGCTGGTGTCTTCTTGTATCAGTGTGTGACAAAAAAGACAACAATGTTAGTGACTGCACCCCCTATTGCCTATGGGAGATGGATGAATGAAAATAATGTTGCCTAAAATGCTTTTGTAAAGTGCTTGCTTGAAGTGCAAACTATAAAATGTGATATATATAACATGAAGACTTATGAGAATATTCAGCTAGTATTGCCTTAATGAATTACTTTGTGATATTGTCAGCCAGTCAGTCAGTCAGTCAGTCATATTCCAACCCGCTATATCCTAACACAGGGTCATGGGGGTCTGCTGGAGCCAATCCCGGCCAACACAGGGCGCAAGGCAGGAACAAATCCTGGGCAGGGCGCAGCCCACCACATGGCGCACACACACACACACCAAGCACACACTAGGGACAATTTAGGATTGCCAATGCGCCTAACCTGCATGTCTTTGGACTGTGGGAGGAAACCCACGCACACACGAGGAGAACAAGCAAACTCCATGCAGGGAGGACCCGTGAAGCGAACCGAGGTCTCCTTACTGTGTGGCAGCAGCGCTACCACTGTGCCACCGTGCCGCCCTTTGTGATATTGTCTTGCTTTTAAAATAAAAAATACTTCAGCACAGAGAGAAACATTCATCATCCATCATCCAACCCGCTATATCTTAACACAAGGTCATGGGGGTCTGCTGGAGCCAATCCCAGCCAGCACAGGGTGCAAGGCAGGAACAAACCCCGGGTAGGGTGCCAGCCCACAGCAGAGCACACACACACACACCAAGCACACACACTAAGGACAATCACCAATGCACCTAACCTGCATGTCTTTGGACTGTGGGTGGAAACTGGAGCACCCAGAGGAAACCCATGCAGACACGGGGAGAACATGCAAACTCCACGCAGGGAGGAAGTGAACCCAGGTCTCCTTACTGCGAGGCAGCAGTGCCACCACTGCACCACCGTGCCGCCAGAGAGAAACATTGAATATTAAAGTTATAGAAAATGAAAAGGGTGCCATATTGGATATACAGTAAATATTGTTTAGAATGCTTTGGCCTTGTCAAGTCAAGTTGCCTTTATTTGTCATCTCACCATATACAGAGTACACAGGGATATAAAATAAGGTGTCTCTGGTACCACAGTGCAATACAATACAAACAGAAGAGAAAAAAAATGTTGGTGATAGGCTTCATAATAATATCTGAAATAAATATCACTAAATACATATTATTTCATAATGGAGTTAATATTATTCCTAATTACTTTTTTTTTGTGTTTTGCAGTAGTTGATTCCTGCCTACCACCTGATGCTACTAGGATGAGTACAGAAACTCATTTTTGACTAACCCAGCTAAGATTATGAATAGATGGAATTAACTAATATGGTTCATGGCACTTTCAGGTGCATAATCTACAGTCATTGAGTAAGTAAGTACACCCTTTTTCAATCATTTGGTTATCACCCTGTGCTAAATCTAAATAAATCCAAACTTTCATAACCAACTGATTTTATTTTGTAATTATTTCGAAATAATCATAGACAGTCAACATTAATGAAAAGGTAAATACACCCTTAGAGCTTCCGATCAGTTAAAAAAGTAATTAGAGCCATGTGCTGTTAATCAAGAAGTGTTTCCCCCTAGACAGAATAGCAGAAGCTTTGACCTGGAGTTATCAGGTGTGTGGTAACATCATGTTCAGGACTAAAGACAATTACAGTGGTCCCAGCAGTGATAGTTGAAGCCTACAGTATATGAAACCCTAGGCAAGGGAGGCCTCAACTTACTTAAACATCACCCCTCTATGCCAGGAACGCACAGTCAGTACTACAATATATCGAGGTTGGTCTTCCTTGGTGTCCAGAGTATGTATCTCTTAACTTACCTAAACAGTGCTACTCAGGTGACGGTGCCCAAGGCAGTCGCCTATGTCACTCAATAGGTTAACTAGCCCTGCTCATCAGTTTGGAAAAGGTTATAAGGCCATTTTCACAAGTATAAGGCTATATAACATTGTGAGGCTGCTAGAGCTTCATACGTGCTTTAATAGAGTTTGTGGCAGAAAGTTATATTGTTTAACATTACTTTACCTTAGTTAAGTTTACATTACAAAGGTAAATGCAGATGTTAATATGGAAATTTAATAAATAATTTAGTAGACATTTAATAGGTAATATTACTTATTGAATATTTAATGTTAAACTTCTCTGTTGTTGTGGTTTGCTGCAAATCAGTCTTTAATATCCTTCAGCGTTTACTAGTTTGGACTGTACAGGATAATAATCTTTCAGTTTACTGAGACCTTTAGGGTCATGTGGTAGACGGATGGTGATCTTAAAGTCAAGTTCAGGAACATTAGCATCACAATCTTTCATAGTCAATGCTGATGCTGATGAACACTGAGGAATATTTTCACTTTTGTCATTAATTTAACTCCTTTGTTGAAACTTGAATCTGTCTGATCTATTTTAATAGTCTTATGCATGCAGACTTGTTACTGCTCTATCTTTCAGAGATTCAAGGATTGTAAACTGTATAATTTAATAACATCTGTTGTAAGGCTTGCATTAATTTAAAAATCATTAGATAATAATGATTTAATGATAATTTAAACTAAATGCAGTTTATTCTTTCACAACTTATATTTTAAAACATATTCTTTATTACTTTTGTGATATATCTTGCATATAAAAGGTGTCCACCCCTAGGAAGTTTTCACATTTTATTGTTGTACAATGTTGAATAACAGTGGATTTAATTTGGCTCTTCAGACACTGATCAACAGAAAATGACTCATTAATGTCAAACTGGAAAAAGATAACTGAAAGTGGTCTAAATTAATTACAGATACAAAACATAACGTAATGGATACCTTTAATATTAGATTAGATTAGGTAAAGTTTATTATTCCCAAGAGGAAATTCAAATGCATACAGCAGCAGAAACATAATATTGACTCACAGGACAGATAATACAGCCAATCAATCAAGCGATAAGTAAATAAATAAATAAAAATAAACTTAAGTACTTCAGGAGGAAGCATTAAATTGCTTGACAGCAGTGGACTGAAAAAAACCCTCAGAGGAGATTCTTAGCACACCGTGGTGGAATGAGCTTATGGCTAAAAGAAGTCCAAGAGAGTGCCTCCTGGGGGGACTGGAGGGGATTTTCTCTGATGACATCCAATTTTGCCATCATCCTGTTTTCAATAACAGCATACAGTGTGTCCAGTGATGGAGAAGGCTATCCTGATAAGTTTTTTCGGGCATTGCTTATTTTGTGCTCATGGTTGCTTCCACACCTAAATCAGCACAGATGCACCAAATTGGTTTTAGAAGTAACAAAATTAGTTCAATGGAGACCACCAGTCTGGGATTTCAGTTGACTGTAGCCTAATTGGACCTATATGTGGAACTATTGGCCACCTCTTGATGAGACAGTTTGATGGTATAATATACACAAATAAAGCCCCTTGTGATTTAAAGTTATACAATAACTAACAATTATTATACAATAATAAAATATTAACACTTGTAAGGGGGTGAACACTTTTTGTATAGGCACTGTATTGACTGCTTTTGTTTTGCAGACATTTGCAAGCTAAGGTTGAAGTATGACTTACTGCAATAAGCTTAATTCTGGTAATAATAACACTGGATGTCATTCTTTCTCAAAGTGGAAGGTACTTCCAAATTCACCTAAGGATTGAATCATGTGGTGCCTTGTGAAGTGGCTTACAACCCAAAATTTACATCTTGAGGTATACAGGCCTTTGCCAACACATTAAATATTACAGTTAGTGGCTCAACAATCAGAAAAAAAACACTTCACATTTATTAGAAGGGAGGGGTGGATTTTGAGAAATCCCATTCTTTCAAACAAGTACTGCAATGTTGAGTTTGAATGAACCAAAAGCCTCTGAAAAAATATCTTCTTGACATACAAATCAAGAGTGGAACTATTTAGTTGTTATGCTGATTGTCAGATTTGACAAAAACACACATAGTATAATAGCAAAAAGCCCTCATACCAACCATCATTATAGGTGGAGAAGAAGACATAATGATTTGGGGATCTTGTGGAACATTTGTATGTACATTCTGAAGCAGAAAGAAGTTCAAGTGAAGTTCTCCAAGGCTGTAACCCAGTATGGCTTCAACATGTGTAATTGCTGTAGTGGTACAAGAATGCCGTGGTCCAAAGCCACAAAAGTGAGACAACTTTAGTATGAGTAGGACTGCACTAGTGGTGAATGTACGGCATGTGCTGGAGCCACAACTTCGGAAAACAAACCAAGGTATCCCCTTAGACAGTAATAGTATAAAGAGTTATTTTTCAAATAAGTTTTGTCTTTTTTCTCTTTATAGTTATATTTAAATAAAAGCGACAACATTATACCTTTTTTTCTTTTGAGCTAAATCCCAGAGCAAATGTTATATTTATTTATTTAAGCCATAAAACGGTTGTGACAATGTATAAATATATATATATATATATATATATATGCATACACACATATATATATATATATATATATATATATATATATATATATATATATATATATATATATATATATATATATATATATATATATATATATGTATATATGTAGTACTAGGGTGCTGTACCGTGTTAGCCATTATGAATGTAGAGAAAAGCCAAGCAAAATGACACCTTTTATTGGCTAACTAGAAAGATTACAATATGCAAGCTTTCGAGGCAACTCAGGCCCCTTCTTCAGGCAAGGGGCCTGAGTTGCCTCGAAAGCTTGCATATTGTACTCTTTCTAGTTAGCCAATAAAAGGTGTCATTTTGCTTGGCTTTTCTCTCTCTCTCTCTCTCTCTCTCTCTCTCCCTCTCTCTCTCTCTCTCTCTCTCTATATATATATATATATATATATATATATATATATATATATATATATATATATATATATATATATATATATATATATATATATATATATATATATATATATATATATATATATATAGGATAATACAGTATATTGGAAAAAATAAGAAGAAAGATAATTAAAAACACAACATTTCGACTGTGTAGCCTTCATCAGGTGTGCAACTGAAAAGGAAAAGCAGCTAACATATATAGGAGTGGAAGGAGAGAATAAAACCAGGGAAGATGAAAGGAGAAAGGTGAGAGTAGGTGTGAAAAAGCTTCCATTAGAGAAGACAAAGGGGGATTTAAAACGTCTTAATGAATGATTAACTTTTTAATCTATTTTCCTTCATCTTCTCTAATGGAACTGTAATTGAAGTTTCATCTTTTGTGGAAGAAAAATTCAGAGCTATTGAAGCCAGGCCCTTCCTCACTTTAATCGCAAGTTGCATTCAGAAATATTTAAATGAATATTGAATGGCAAACTGTTATGAAAAAGAAAAATAATTTTAAAAAAGTGTTTTTAAGGGGTGGGGGGGGGTACCTGTGTTCACATTTTTTTCAATCACATTCCAAATCATATAAAAAGGTAATTTGCCTTTACCTGACATGAATGAAGTTATTCTGAATAAAATCAGCTGTTCCTCTGAAATTTTTCAGAAGTTCCATGGCGTACAGATAGCCATTGTCAAAAAAGATAATACAAGAGCTATATGAACAGTGAAGAAAATGAATGGGATAGAAAATAATATAGATGGCATTACATATATCAATGAACAGTGTGAAGATCACATAATGAAAAGTGAAGGAGACATGGCACTTGCAAGGCATTGCAAAGCTCAGAACGCCCCTCAGTAACTGTGACTGAGCAAGGAGGAAGCTCAATAGGGACACTGCTAAGAGGCCAGTAGCAAACTTAAAGAATCTACAGAAATGTTGGGCAAAAATCAGCTGCTCTCTGTGTTATTACAAGTATTTTGCATGTTTCTGGGCTGTGGAGTAGTTTGGGAAGACAAGAATCCATTTTTCACAAAAAGAACATCTAAAACTCTATGTATGATTTATCCAAGAAGATACATTCTGCCTCATAAACTAAATGGTAAAAGGCCTACTGGTTTTGATGAGACCAATTTTTTGGCCTTAATTCCAAAACTTAGCTTAATGCAAATCCAACCTAACTCATCACTCAAAGAACATGATACCTACTGCCAAGTCCCAGACTATGAGATTGCTTCTCTTCCACAGAGTTAATGACTCTGTTCAGTATAAAGGGAATAATGAATAGCCCTGAATATTGAGATATTTGGGTGAAAACAAACAAACAGACTTACTGCTACTGTCATAGGTGGTACCACAGACTATTAAGGGGTGTACACATTAATCCAACCAAGTTATTGAGCGTTTGTCATTTTTAATTATTTTTCCTAAAATTATCAGTTTGTTTTGAATTCTTTGTTGTAGAATTCCTTGTTGCAAGATCTTATTATAGGTAAAATAGTCTGACTTAATTTGTCTTGATTTCGGCCTTTGTATTAACAAAAGCTGAAACTGCAATATGTGTTGGTGATCTTTAAATATTCGGTATATGTGTGTGAATGTAAACATAAATAAAGTTCACTCAAATTTATTAAGTCGTCGTGTAAACCTGCTTATTTCAGTATAGGGCCACTAGGATTCCATCCTATCAGTATCAAGTGCAAAGTATGAAGAGACTCTGGAAAAAATACCAGTTCATCACAAGGCATACTCACCGATACTTCAGCTCTAGCTCATCAAGGGTCAAATCATCAAATCAATCAAACCTACATATATATCACACTCTGAGAAAATGAGATAAGTGTGTGTGCATAACGTGCAAGCTCCAGACTGGTGGTGCCCAGGATTGGGATCTATACCCCCGACTCGAAAGCTGTGAGGCAGCAGTGCTTACCAGAGTGCCACCTGGTCATTAAAAATGTGCTCCTTTTTATATTTTTAAAAATTAAGTTGAAATAAATTATTTATAGCAGCAGATCTGCCAAAGTGAAAAAGCAGTTGGCTGCTGAGCTAATTTTGCATTTCATTTCTTAAGACCACCGACCACCCTTTTACAGTACAAAATTAAAAAATCATTCAGTGTTTTCATTATTCTAATTCAAATTTAATACACATTTTAAATAAATATTTCCATCATTAAAATTCATTTGTACAGAAATCCTTGAAAAGGTCTTTGTATAAAAAAGGAATGCACTTCCTATTGTCTAGCTGGAAAACAGTGTCTTTCAACTAAAAGTTACAAACATGAATATGCCACCTGAAGGAAGCTCATGATTATCCAAACATAGCTGCCAACATTGTAATGTCCGAGCATTTAGTAATAACATTACTATTGTAATTTTATTGAAAATATATTGTGGAGCAATTCAAATTCATGGGATGTGCTCCTTTAGACAATCTTTACATGTGCTTTCGTTTTAAGAAAAAATGGAACAAAAAAAAATTTCAATCCACAAGATCCTTGAGAGTTGTTTCTGAGTGGTTCAAAACATAAACAGCAGCTTCTAATGAATGGGGCCTTGAAGGCAAGTCCTTCTATAATATGACTCTAACAAACATATATACAAAAATAAAATAGTGCCCTCAGTCTTAAGTCATCTTCAAGGTCCTCCATTTTGACATGAGCAGCAGTTTAGACCACAGATTTGAAAAAAGGGCAATGCAGAAATATACCTCACATATACATGCTGTATATCACTCTGAATATAAATAGACATACTGTATATATAACACATATACAGTATATATAGACAGATATCCAGGGTAATATATACAGTATGCACACTGTTTGTATCCCTTGTGGCGAACGTGCTTCTTAGTTCATTCATTCATAAAATTAAAAAAAAAAAAAAGACAAAGAAAACAACCGTTTTGAGTTGGAGTACAAAAATAGAAACTCTTATTCCTTTTTTCATTTGCTTGGAAAAATTATAAACAACTAGTTGATATTTTTTTAGTTACAAAATGATAGCAAGTCTCTACAAAGAGTCCATTTGTGGTCACTTCTACCGTGAGCTGGAATATCGGGTACGTTTAGTCCTTCTGTTGAATGGATAGTTGATGAACTCAAAATGTCTGTGTTGTTCTGATGCCTGGTGGCCCTTGGGTAGCCTCTTCATGAAGTGCACTTCCCGCTGGTGCTGCCGTGTCTTGGAGCCTTTCCTGGGGCGGCCCCTGCGCGTGAAGGCCATGTACCAGCCCTCGTATTTGGCGTTCTGGAGAGCTGTGTAGTTGTTCTCCAGGACGATCTCGGTGAAGACGCAATCTTTCCCTTTGCCATTCCTCTGTGAGGGTTAAAAGAAAAGAACATGTTCAGAAATTGTTGATAAGGTGATCTTAAACAATAATCATTTATGAAAGGCTGTGAGTGTTTTTTTTTAGTTTTTTTTAATAAGAACACAAAAAGTTTGACAAACAAGGGGAGACCATTCAGTCCAGCAGATTTGTTTGTTCAACTAATAGATAAACTGTCCCAATATCTCATCCAGGGCTTATTCCTCAGAAAACAGTGGTCTGTCCCTCATTAAAAAAGATTTAAAAATCATGTATATTTCTACATAGCATTACATATTTTTAGTCACACTCACTGTTCAGACTATGTATGTTATTGTTTCAGATTAAGGGAAAGTGCTTTAGTTGTGTTGGGAAGGAAGCACCTACTCATAAGAAGCATATGTCCTTCTCGTGCCTTCTAAATTTTTTTCAACAAATAACTCATGGCTGCTGTCCCATTGCTGCAAATTACGCTCTCCTATACATAGCTTTCCCTCTCACTCAAGATATGTACTTATGTACAAGTTATGCTAAGCTGACTCCTGAAGCTGTGAGCTAGAGTGTACCATGCAGTGGACTGGGGCCTTGTCCAAGGCTGACTCACCTCTCATGTGCCTAATGGTGCTGGGAAAGGCTCCAGTCCCCATGCAAACCTGAACTGTACTAAGATGGTTTGAGAATGTTTTAAAATGTTATATTATGCACAATGTAGCAGTTACCCAGAAAACTACCGTAATCCATGCAAACAAGATTGTCTTAAATCTTAAGAGCTTTGATGCCATCTTATGTGTCTAATATAATGTTCTGCTCCTATAATGTAGTTGTATTTTTTTAGCAACTGTCTCATGCACAGAATTTGTTGTCTTTTTCCATGATTTATTAGCCGACTTTAATAATTCAGCTTGTCTACTTGGATTTTTGAATGTTTTCCTCCTCATTATACTCTGCTCCCTCTAGAGGAAAACAACTTGCAACCAACAAATTGTGCAGTTGAGCATTCAGTTGAGCATTGACTAGACTAATCACACACTTCCTATCACAAAGAATAATGGGAATCAAATTAGTTCAAATTCTAGTTTATTGTTATGTACACCATACATGGAGATCATTGCTTGCATGTTTTTTACAGACTAGTGATGCTAGTGAATACAATATCATACAGTAAGTGTAACATTAGATGACATACAGAAAAACACACATCACTCATTCAACATGCCTAGAGGGGGAAACTGGCACTCAGTCAAATGGCATGAGTGATAATGCTCCTATAAGCTGAAAGAGAGAAGTGACTGTGCAGAATCCCTGAGGTCTTCAATAATACTGTTCGGCTTTCTAAGACAGTGTTTGTTGTATATGTCCTTTAACAAAAGGGTTCAAATCTGTCCTAAAATCCACAATAGCTGAAGAGGACACACTGACAGTTGTAATAATTTATTGGATGAGATGTTGGCATTGCATACTTGCTTTCCTGCCAAACAAGTTTAATAAAGTGAATTTTCTCTTTTTTATTAAATTTCCTGTAGTGGGTGTATGGTGTGCCCTGTGATTGACTGGCTTACTATTTAAGGGCTGGTTTCTACCTTGTACTTGATGCTGCTAGGATAAGCTCCAGCTTTTACAACCTTGAACTAAAGGATATGAGTTGAATGGGTGCATGCCCATGCCCACTCTCAGGTCATTCCATAACTTAATATTTTGTACGCATAACTTACTCTACTCTTTTACTTGCTTATTCTTTTCTGACAATTTATGGTTATTGTTTTATCTTATTATTGTGGGAACAAGTTAGTAATTTGTACACACAGCATGGTAAACGGTGTCAACAGGGTAAATGTTTTCTCTCCGACTTCTGCCAGGGTCCACAATTATCTATGGCAAATGAAATGATTTCATTTAAACTCTCCGTGCAGCTCCAGACGTTTGACTCAATAGCATTGTATACATTTTGAGAACTTCACTCTTAAAAATAAGGTGCCAAAGAGGTTCTTCAGAACAATGCCATAGGGGAGCCATTTTTGGTCCCCAAAAGAACCATCCACAGGAAGTAACCTTGATTTATTTAGATCTGTAACAGGAGTCATAAATAACCATGAATAGAAGATAACAGATTTGTGAATTACCAAAGTGTTCCTGATTTTAAATAGACTCTTGCTGCATATGATAACAGTGGCTAACTTCAATGTTTCTTAATCTGTTAATATCCTTCCAGGTTGCCTATTATACATTAAAGATTTCTGTGTTGTTCACACATTAGGAACTTTTTTAAAGCCCAAAGAACCAACTTCATATGCAAAAGATCCTTTTCCAGAATCAAGTAGCTCTTTGTTATCAAAAGAGAAAAAGACAGGAAGCAGTTTTGGACTGGATGCCGGTCTATAACTGGACACACTTAAACACATTTCCACACTTACATAGTTCCAGTTTAGAATTGACAATCAACCTAACTAGAACATGTTTGGGGATGTGAGAGAATAGCCATAGTACTTGTGGAAAAATAATAATTTTCACTCAAAGTGAAGTTAGAGTACTTTGGTAGTGTCATGACACTGTAAACTTCAAAGAAAAAGGTAGAAAACAAGACTGATGGGTTCCATCATGCAGAACACTGAAATGCATCTCCAGAAATTGAAAGACACTAACATTGACAAAAAAAAAAGCAAACTTGTTTATACCATAGCAAAGAGAATGCAAAATGTTTAAATGGGCAATACAAAAAAAGCACACTAACTAGCATTTATTGGCAATAGGATTGCCCAGTAATGCCTTGAACTGGTCTGCTGCTTTTTGCAAAAGAAAAATAATTCAAATTCATATAAATGGCCAGTGACAGAAACTCTTAAAACCCTAACGGATTTCCATTCAACTCTGCACTATTTAAATAGGAGTGTTTTAAGACAAATGAAGAAAACAAAGAAGGTTGCTTAGGATTAGCCCCTAACGGCTCATATTGACGAACCCCACCGACCATCTGGGGAGCTCAAGGTCAGCCGCTGTAACAACACATCCAGATAAGACGTGTAAGTATTCTTGACCCAGGCTGTATGCCATAACCAAGTCTTCTGCTTCAACACCTATCAACTTACAGCTCTGACAAGTGACTCTTGCCACTTTAAACATTGGGCTGTTTGCCACCAACATGCCAGCACAAGTGGCGCACACACGCGCATGGATACACATGATTCCAAAAGCAATCCGATGCAGAACACTTTCGTGCAAGATGTCACAAGAAATAAAATCAAGGGCCCAAGCAGATGGTCTCCCATGCAGGGTGCTGCTTGCATCATATTTTATTATCATTCACAGCAAGAAGAAGAAGTAAATCTCAGCCTTACACAGTCAGACTTGGCCCAAGCAAGGCTGCATTGGAGGCATACAATACAGAAGGCCACACAGACAAAATGTTTGTAAAAATAGGACTTCTGAAGACTCAGGGATGAAGGTCTGCTGCCAGGTGGCTTCTGTATTAAAGTCACATAGGGCAACAAAAACTTGCAAAAAAAAGTTTTTTTTGGCCAGGGGCCTTTGAGTGACTTTGATCAATGTGTTTGGCAGGGGCATTTGAAAAGCTCAGGGCTAAATCACATACACTAAAGACTAATAATGGTCTGAAAGTCCTGTATCGAAAACTTCAAAACTGCCTTGACGTTTCCAGGTAAGCATGACTAATTGGAAAATCTCCACAGGAAATCAGCCCAAAAATTCTGTAGCTTAACGTTTTGGATGGCTCTAGCTTGTAATTTAAAATAATCATAAAGGTTAGGTGTTTAACATGGAGAAAAGCAAGATAAACAGCGTTTGACGGTCATTTTTCTTTTCATTTGCATTCTGCATTTATCATTTTGCTGTACAGATTAACTGTCTTAGCTACTGTAGCAATGAAAAACAATAAAAAAATAAATAAACATTTGCTATAAATACAATGTATATTTGAATGTACACTTTGATGTCATGCAGTCTATATTGTATATTATGTATTTCAACACTTTCTACATACCTAGGTGGATTTTTCTATGGCTACTTATGTTTTCTTCTCACATTTCAATGTGTATGCTTAGGTTAGGTTGGAAACTGTAAATTGGCCTAATATTATTGAGTGCACCCTGCAATTGACTGACTTCCTATCCAGCATTGGTTCCTGGCTTATGTGTGAAAAGTTAGTAGTGGGGTGTTGTACCATGTTAGCCATTATGAATGCAATGAGAAGTCAAGCAGAATGACATCTTTTATTGGCTAACTGAACAGATTACAATATGCAAGCTTTCGAAGCAACTCGGGCCCCTTCTTCAGGCAAGATGTAGTGATGAAGTTATAATGGGCTCCAACCAGTATGGACAATGAGCTGAGAGATGGTTATATTATTATATGTCATACTCACACATATATATATTCTCGAACCTGTTGAGGGTTCTGTCTATTCCTGCAACACTAGACACAAATCAATATATGTATTACTAGCTATGTTATGGAATAAATCTAAAAATATTTGATTTCTGCTCCCTCAGCGCTCCACCTGTGCCTTTGCTTGGTGTGTCTCGACCTCTCTTGTTTGATGCTTCCACTCTCAATCATATTCCCATAAAGCCTGCTTCTCAGGCTCTGTCATGTCAAGGTGCCTTGCTTGCCTCCCATCCACTTTTTTCGACTACGACCATTACCCGGTAGGAAAAAGACATTCATATTCTTAAAAATACTTCCCGTTTTTGAAGGCAATTTGAATTGCACCTTGATATTATTTAACAGCCCAATGTTAACTTGGTATGTTATTTGCTTTGTTGTCATTGAAATGCTCCATTTTTGCCAAACTGACCAATCAGATTGCTCGGAGGGACTGGACTGACACACACACACACCCGCACCCATACAAACATTAGTGTTTTATTACATAGTAGATATGTATTGGTATATGGAAACAAAAAATCTGCATATATATTCTAACATTATTTTTGATGTTTGATTTTTGCTTACAGTTAATCAACAAATGTAATAAGGCCTTTAATCACACGACCAAACATCCTGATTATGTTTCTCACTAGTAAACAAAAAATGTATGACTGCTTATCTCTTACCTTTCCAATTAATTTTCCTCTCTTGTTCATACAGATGTAATATCCTGTTTCTGCACCTTTAATTCGAACCCGACTTCCAAATGTGTCCGTCTCTACTATAAGCTTGGCTACAGAAACAAAAGAAGCACAATTGTCCTTTTTAAAATGGTGCAGTACATCACCCTGCCGTGCATTCTAGAGGACTGGTTAAAAAAAAACTCTACAAATTAATTAAAAGAGCAGTTGCCAGCAACGCCAAATTACAATTAGGGATGTCCAGATCCATTTTTAGAACTGAGCTATTCACTGGTTGCCTTTGTGTGCTATTTGCATATCTGTTCAGAGGCATCCTACGGCAGAGAATAAGGACAAATCTAGGACTTGCTCAACTTGCACACAATTATAAAAGAGAGGCATTCCCGATGACCCATAACATTGTTAAAAACAACAGTATGTCTTTAAATTATTATTTTGTTGGATTCCCACAAGGCTCCTGTTTGCTGGAGTCAGGATAAAAGAGAACTGAAAACTGAAAATGCTTTCAATGTCAGTAGCACAAGAGAAAAATTGCTGCTTTCTGATTCTATAACTGCGGGCCAGTGTCATTGGGGCAATAAGAAATGACACTAGGCCAAGAATGAACAACAACAGCAAAAAAAAAAAAAAAAAAGCTTCTAAGTGGGTTCCACCGTTTCTCAGTGTGAGTCCAGAGAAGCTATTGATTTAGTCTCAGTTTTTAATGGAGCCATTGATTGAGTTTCAAACAAAAGCAATGCAAATTCTCGATCAATGTTGGAGCAAAAATAGAATGGAACAGAGCAACCTGATTACCTTGACAGCCTGAGTGAGGACTGAAAATTTCTAACCACAGAAGGTGCCATTGAGTTGATGCTTGAGTTTTACCTTGCCTGCTCAACACTCGGTCAGCCTTTATCCACTCACTAAAATGTGGTGAAGTACTGGTTATGTTTAGAATCCTAGATGCCCCAAATTCCTGGCACGTCATCACTAGCACAACACCATATATGAAGCAGAACTGTTTGTCAAGGTCTGTCTGGTAAGAGTTTAATTAAGAATGCTGTAAAATATGATCCTAATTGACATACTTAGTTTTGTCAGAATAGAAATGTAGCTCTTTTATAAAATGTGTAATAGAGTGGCCATAGCTTAAAAACCATTTAAGAGAAAATATAAAGTTATTCTCTATGTCAATGAACTCTGTAATTATCATACTATAAAAGTTAAAATATTAGATTGAATAGGGTTTCAGAAATGTATTGTTTTAATATTTTATACTAGTAATTTAACTGCTTCATATTTACATGATAACAAAAACATCATTTGAATCCGTTTCTGTTGGAATACATTTCCAGAGAGCAAACAATCTTTAATTTATATTGCACTGTTCAATTATGAGTGCTATTGCATGGTATAAAGGTACCTCAGAGGTACATTATAGTGCGATCTGCACAAAATTATTTAATTTGTAATACCAGTAACTTGTGGGATTAATTTAGGACAGCTTAGTAAATCAGCAGTGGGGGCAGACTTGCTTTATGAATACTTCTTCTTACTTTGTTGGTAATATATAAATTAAAAATGCTATGCTGCTTTTACATTAAGCTTTAGTTAACCTTATGTGTGCCAGTTTGTGTGGTAAAAATTTTAAAGTTTGGTTTCAAGAATATAAAATTCTCTCAGTCTATCTGATTATATAGTACCTTACTTCTCTCTCTCTCTCCCTCTCTCTCCATCTAATTATATAGTGCCTTATCTATCTATCTATCTATCTATCTATCTATCTATCTATCTATCTATCTATCTATCTATCTATCTATCTATCTATCTATCTATCTATCTATCTATCTATCTATACAGTGAATTATCCAATCTAGTTGCAGTGTAAATTTATTTATTTATTAAATAGCAGCTTCCATATCTTCCTTAGTGGCTTTCATAGCTATGTGCCTTATTTATCTACTTATTTATTATCTTACCTAGCATTGCTTCTGTTATAGAATGTTTGAATTTTGTATTGATGCCCCTATGATTTTGCAAACGTAAATGTGTGTGTGTGTGTGTGTGGTTGTATCTAGTTTACTGGTTTTACCATGTTAATGTCGTGTTTGCCCTGTAAAATGCCTTGGAGTACTGCATGCTGCGAATGTGGCACTATTAAATGAAGACAGCCTGAGTACATATAGATTGTGAGTGCATCCAATGTTCATTTCTATCTAGATCTGCCCTCTGCAGCGCTAAATTTGACAAACTAATACGAAAAATTACTGGATATATATGCGGAAATGTTGTGCAGGCTTTTGTCTATATATGTAAGTGATACAGGCATGGGCAATGTAATTCTTTTTGAAGATCTGAAATACAATTATTAGCATACCCGTTATTTCGGCGGCGCAAGAACTTCTTTTTTAATTGAATAAATGAGAAAACGACAGTTAATTGTATCTTAGACCTGCGGGAAAATCAATACAAAAGCCAGTAAAAGGTTTAAAGAGTATTGATTTCTGACGGAGTGTGAGGGGCTGGGGTGTGGATCAGTTGGTTGAAAGGCACGGTGGTAAAGAAGAGAAAAGGAAATGTTTTTATATATAAATCTTTTCTTTTCTTTTTTTACCTTCAGTGTGTTACCACAAAAAAAGGCCTTCGCGCAGGTCCTGGGATTTAATTATTTAGATTTGGAATGACAGGACTATGCCAAAATCATGAACTGAAGACGGCCAACCCAACATTTAAGCTTAAAGGATGACGGCACAGTTTTTAATGGTGGCATTTCTGAGATTTACTCAAGTAGAAATAAATGACAGGCCTGCCAAATTTTAATTATGGACACATTTTGTGTATCATGGGGGAACACGTGATTTAATTCAAATGGTTTCAAAAATGTAGGTCTTGAAAAAAGAAATTGAAATGCTCATTATTTCCGACTGGGTAGAATAATGAATTTATCAGGGCCCTGATGCATATGGGAAATGCCTTCTTGCGCTTTATTTTATTTATTTATTTATATTTTTTGCACAACTATTAAAGACGTTACCCGATTTGCTGGATCAGTCTTGGACCACGTGCAAAGTTGCTGGCGCTATAACGAATTATTTATAAATTATTTTATGCTCAGACGATTTCCCCCCGACACTCCCACCTTGCGCTTACTGGAGGTACCACTATTGATCTGCTCCCTAAAAATAGGCCCCTTATTATTTTTAGAAGAAAACGCAGGTTTAGAAAAGAGAGGCGGCGAATGACTCGAAGTTAAAATGTGGCTAGACGGATTTGATCCTTAAACTGGCACGGAGAAAAGGCAAAGCTATTCAGGAAATGTTCAGAAGGTGAAACCAAGATGAGTTGTAATGGTTCTTCCAGACACGGGAGTCCCTCTGGAGACTCGCGTACAGAACGATCTACAATACATTTGCTTCTTTTTTTTTCATTTTCTGAGCTGCATGGATCTTTTTCAGTTTTTGAACCTGATGAATGTCTCGCTTTTTTTAAGCTATGCGATTTCCGAAGGTGAACGGAGCATTTTGCTGTTTGCACTCCTGTAACGGTTGGGCAATTAGTAATACACATATAATTTATAAAACAAATACACGCAAATGTAGACACGTAAGCGCATGTTAAAATATCTAAAGGTCTGAAGGGATTCTGTGGGTTTCATGCAAATCAAAGGGTATTTTAAAATGGTTTAAAACGGCTTACCATGCGCGTCTCCATCTTCGGCCATGGCGTTGATTTTCTTGTTGCTCAGGACCTGCACATGTTTGCCACTCGTCCGGCTGTACAGCTGGTAGGTCCGGATTAACCTACGGCTCACCTGGTCGGTCACTTGGCTCTGCTCCCTCACATGCTGTGTAAAATTAGGCGAGGACTGAATTGTTACCTTTAAGAAATTAAAAGAAATCATATATATGCATGTATGTATGTATGTATATAAATATATGTGTGTGTGTGTGTGTGTGTCTGTGCATACATTATATAGGTGTGTGCATAGATACATACATCAGCTTTTTCACTGCATCTTCAAGATGCTTAATAAAACTCTAAACTGTAGATTAATGTCGCCCAGTAAAATAAGTATGGTGTCACGCCAAGGTTTGTGCCTGTGACGGCTGCTTTCTGCCCCAAGCTTAATGCTGCAGTGATCGGCTCCAGCTACCCTAGATTTAGGTTATGCAGGCTACAGAAATGGAGTGATTTTCATACTCCAACTCCTATACAGTTAATGACAAGCAAAGACCATTCATTCTAAAGACAACTTCCCCGTTTCCTTTTCAGTTATCACTCTTATCAAATTGGGTACAAAACAGTTGTCGATTGGCTTTTGCTTATCAAAGGAAGATATTGCAGCCGGAGTTTAAAATACAAATGAAGAAATAATTGCATGTCTATTTCTTTGTTTACCTGCAGTGGAAAAAAACGGTAAAGGCAACGAAAGGTCCTCCTGTCCCTCACTTTTGTGTGTGTGTGTACGTGTGTGTGTGTGTGTCTGCCTTTCCATCTGTCTTTTCACTGAAGCTAAAATAAATCCAGGCGGTATAGTTCACAGGGAGGGAAAGCCAGCCCGCGGACTGTGTCAGACCTGTTAGATCTCCTGACATTTATAAAGATGTATTTTGAACAAATGTTCAGGGGTGATGCTGTCTTGAAGGAGACAAAGAGGGTGGCTGAAGCGCACTCAGATATTCTCACTTTTGATCCGGAAACCACAACCTACTTTCTGCATGATGTAATAATATTACATTATAACCTTTACATGGGTCTATTCGGTTATATATATATATATATATATATATATATATATATATATATATATATATATATATATATATATATATATATAATGGCACCTTTGTTGGCTTCGTCAGTATGCTGGGCACAGGTCTGCCTGGCCGATTCGCGCGGAGCCGCTGCGCTGCCAATCCGAGATTTTGATCATGACCCATTTTACGGTCATTCATACACATTTTTTGCCTTCTTGTTTGCCCTTGGCATCACGTCTGTTTGTTTCGGCCTTTTTAACCAATTCCCTTCCCCGCCTCTTATTTGCGTTTCTGACCTCTTTTGTATCTTGTTTCTCGTACGGCAGGTTTTTGTCGAGTGTTGTCTTCTCCAAAACAAAAATGTTCTGCCTTTGGTTTATTCACTGAAGCCTCAACTATCCGTTTAGCTGCCTTTGAAGCCTTCTGAACAGAAGGCTACGTGTGTTGTGGCCACAAAGTTTTATTTAACCGATAAAGCACACTTTAATTCATAGGTGGATGTGTCATTAATAAAATGCCCTGACCCCAAGCATTAAAAAAAAGCAAAATTACTATATAGAATGATTTCATAATGAAATGTCACAATTACAAATAAACAGATGATAATCACACAATAATTGATTTACCTGAGCCTGGAAGCATAAGGCAAGGAAATGAAGGAGTCTGAAAAAGAAAAAGATCCCAATTGTTATAAGTGTGGTTTAACGTGCGTATAGAAAATGTTACGAAAAATAAATGCGGTGATATACAGCTAGCGCACACGCAATACTTACAGGTAGCTCATCCTCGAAGGTATTAGTTTCATTTTCAAGATGGCCTGAGATGATTTTTAATGCGTGGAATAAAAGCTTTATAAAGTCAAATAACAACTCCCGGAATAATGTCAAATGTAGACGGCTGTCCGTTCTAAGGAACCTCACTCCTCTCTCTCAACAGTTAAAATAAGAATTGGTTATAGCGCTTCATTCCTCCGCTTTGGTATACGAAAATATGAGGAGGTGGATGAACAACAATAAAGAATCCAGAAAAAAATAATAATCACAGCTTGTTATAACTGATTCCAGATATGTTTTTTTTTCAATAAGCAGAGACAGTCGATTAAAAAATTAGGCCACTATCAAAAAGATACCCTGGAATGGCCAGACTATTTCGTTGACAGAATTGTCACATTTGAGCTGAAGTTACAACAGTCCTTTAACTTTTCTGCATTTCAGGTCGTATGTGATGCTCTTTTTAAAGCCTATACCCGAAAGTGCAAATTAAAATAAAATAAATAAATCTCGTAAAAAAGCAGCAGTTAAAGTAACGAGAGAAACAGATGATCCGGTAAGTTCCCGAGTGCTGAGACTCTTTCTGGTTACTGAACTTGTTTTTCGAAGCACCACCAAAGCTGACAATTTTGCATTAACGGAGACTCCAAGTTTTCTCGAGTCGGGTGGGTGTTCGCTTTAGTGGCGGAATACTGCTGGCGTGGCGTGGCGTCGCGTCCCGTCCAGTTCGGGGTTTCGAACCGAAGCGTCCGGCGGAGGTCAACTCAGAATTCTGCAGAGTCTGCTCGTCGCAGAAGCAGCAAGTAAGTAAGCCAGTGGCGCTCCTCGGCACCGTCCCCTCCTCTCTGTAACTCCGCTCGCAGCCGAAGCTCCAATGTCAACGCTCTCTCCTCACGCTTGCACCCCTGGTTAAAAAATGGGAGGAAGATCCCGTCGAAACCAGCCCCCTTTTTCTTTCCAGACTGGAACAATAGCAGTCTCCCTATTAGAGCATACCTTCACCTGGATGAAAGCGGGCGACTTGCATGAAAACAGGAGGGGCTTTCTTTCTTTCCCAATATACAGTGCAGAGTAGGGCTGTCAGGGAAAATAAAGTATATGAAGATGGCCAGCTCTTCGAGATGAGAACAATAGGGAAAGGTGTGGGAATAAACACAGGGCCAGACGACGGTCATGCTGGGGTCAAATTATTATATACCGGCCTCAAGTGAATATGATTTTTTTATTGGGTGGGTGGGGGTGGGGGTGGGCGTGGAGAGAGAGAGAGAAAGAAAGAGAGAGAGAGAGAAAGGGAGGGATGTGAGGTCGGATGGGATGCTTCATTATACCACCGAGTCATTTTACGCCCTCTCTCATATGTGACAAATTCACGGGTGCACTTAGCTGTAGCGCACTCCAGGATTTGCGCCAAAAGAGGGTCGCCTTTCTCCAAAACTACCGATTAGACGCAGCTTTCCTGCTTTAGCTCGCCGTGTATTTTTTTTAGCGTGGCTAAAGTTAAATTGTCATTTTCTTTTGTTTTTACGTGTCAAAAAGAAGTTGACATGATGCTATACATTTGCAAATGAGTAAGACAATATTGTGTCTCTTTTGAAAATGCGCAGACCTGAGAGCCACACGTTTTGTGTATTCGAGAGGCAGCGTGTGAGACACATTAAAAGGATTACAGTTTTTTTTAACTTTGAAAACCACATTAAAGTCCCGATGAATAACACGTTTTGTCGTATTTAAATTTCGTTACCCCGTCTTTTCCCTCCTCCCTGCTCGTAGCCATCTACTTCTGATGGGGGCACGTTTGCGCTGCATAAACATCAATGCCTCTCTACACGTCAGCCTCGCTCCCCAACTTGTTAGGAGAAGTAAATAATTTTGAAATATGCTGACAAAGAAAGAAAGAAAGAATTCCACTTAGATCGTGTCACTTTAACGTGTTTTGCAGCTCAACTAACACTATACTCCGCGACACTGATAAGGACACATTCAAGGCGCCCCCAGAACACATGCAGACTGGAGTGCTCGACACTTTTAGACGTTTATGGCCGAACCACTTCAGGTTAAGCAACAGTTAAATAAAAAGAAAACGTGTGAGTTACAAACCTGTAATATGTGCGTAACAATGACATTGCGTATTACAGTATTATTATTATTATTTTTTACTGGCGTGCATGTCATTGTTTTTTTGTACATTTTTACTGTATAGCGCCTTTACTTTAGCTTATGTCTGGATGCGCTGAAAATGCAACACATTTCTTTTATATTGCGACACACACGTTTAACTTTATATCTTGAACTTTATACGCGAGGGATTAAATAATGTCACAAATCGATCAAGTAAAGAACCAGAGAGTACAGGTAAAGTGAAAATATAGCCAAACTGAAACAGCGCAGATTAAGGATGGATATTTGAGCCATCGGTGCATTTAAAAGAGGCAAGCGGCGCGTTTGGTTTGTAGTCTTCAGACAGAAGAAAACTCCTGGGCAGGCGGAGGAGGATATCTGTTACGGGGGACAGGTATCATTTAACCGAAGATTCAGATATATGGGAATTTTTCACGTATATTGGTTGATAAAATGCCGCATAACCGAAAGGGATATTTATCTTCTTTTCTTCCTAATAGGTTATCACACGTATACTAGAAGAGCGCTGTAAACAAATTACTTAAAGTCATTAAGTTTTAAACCGGGGCTAAGACTAACTAGCTACTTATAATGCAAATGAAGGTTGGAGATAAGGCACAGCAAACGTATTAGATCATGGTATCACTTTATAGTAGGGTTCCTTATCGATACCCACAAGTAAGATAAAGCTCATTATGACAAGGCAACTGCCACGGGACATCCACATCCATTTGGCTGCCTTTATTTCATTCTTTGAGCATTTCTAGTGCAGGTTTGAACTCAGTAGTATTTGAAAACATGCAGCACAATACGTTTATTTGTTAGCAGATTTGTCAAACGGGAATTGAAATATCCGTGTTCGTACTCTTAAAATGATGTTCACAAAAAAATATACTCAAGGCAAAATTAATTATAAATTTATAGGAAAAACTAATCGGCGGAGAATTCGAAATATTACAAGATTTTGGATATTTGAGTCGCGGCCCACTGCTAGAATACACGTGCACTTAAAAAAGTGGAACAAAACTATGAATTCAATTAGGCAAAGAAATGCCATGGAAAACACAATATTTTAATATATCATGACATTTCTTGGCGATTCAATATTACAAAAAGGCGGCGTCAGAAATTACTGAGGTACACATTCACCAACCTTTAAAATGTGCATATGGCGACAGTGTTTTTATAGATCCACTTTAACATTGCAGGAGTTAATTTACCACTGTTTAGGCGTCTTTGTGGAGAGGAGATTAACAAAGAAAAATTAAATTACAGACATTTGCGATGTGTCGTTTTCACAAATAAAAATAATTTAACCTGGGACACTCAGGAAATAATTAACAATTTTACAAATACAAGAATAGCAGAGATCCCCATTCCTGCGGAAAAGTATATTCCGCGTTTTTAAATGTATATTTAGAAGGAAAACAGGTTAATTATATTCCACTGAGTCATCATATACAGTAGATAATAAAAAAATCACATCCAGTGGGCAGTCGACACTCCTAAAAGACATCTCAGGCATGGCGAGAATGATTGACAACTATAAAGTTTACTGTAAACCTCCAGGGGGACGTGCCTGCCTCATTTCGAGCTGTCTGTCTTTATCTTATCAAAGCCAATAATTGGAGATGCTTTCCTGAAAGAATAATCAGCTCTGCCCGATAGAAAGTTATTTGATTGCCGCAACCCAATATCCATTTAGTCAAGTTACAGGTGTGCGCAGATAAAGCGGTGCTTGACGTCTGGAGAGGACACGGGCAAGAGGCTCAAACATAAAACAATCTATCTATCTATCTATCTATCTATCTATCTATCTATCTATCTATCTATTTATCTATCGCTGTTGAATCGATAAATATCACCGCTTCTAATAACACATTAACAGAATACTGTATGTGCGAAATTAAGTAATGGAATGCTATTACCGGCCAATTGCTGCCAATAAATGTGCAAAGTCCGTGATTCAAGACACGGATTGCTGTTTTCTGTATGTGGGTATCCAAGTCGTTGCTAATTAAATTCTCATTTGCATCTAGAACTCTAACAGATAGGCTTAGTCAGTTCATGTTTACCCATCTCCAAGGGCGCTCTCTGTGCTGACCGAAGAAGAGCTTTGCAACTTGTCCGAGGAGCGCATCAAAGCGACCGGGGGGGGGGGGGGGGGGGGGGGGGGGGCTTGGGAGTTCAGAGGCATTTGCAAATCGCTATTGTATCAGAGTGATTCATTTATTTTTTTGGGGGCTCCAGTATTTCGAAGGCAACTGGGTTACGGTGGTTCTGGAGCAAATTACGGGAACATCTAAGGAACAAAACATCGACGGTCGGCCAGTTCATCATTGGGCTGTATTTTTTTATTATAAAGCAAGGTGGGCGGACCATTTAACGTAGCTGTCAGTCATAGACGAGAAGGAAATTCCCTGCGTGGAGTTTGCATGTGCTCCCCGTGTCTGCGTGGGTTTCCTCCGGGTGCTCCGGTTTCCTCCCACAGTCCAAAGACATGCCGGTTAGGAGGATTGTCGATTCTAAATTGGCCCTAGTGTGTGCTTGGTGTGTGGGTGTGTTTGTGTGTGTCCTGCGGTGGGTTGGCGCCCTGCCCGGGATTGGTTTCCTGCCTTGCGCCCTGTGTTGGCTGGGATTGGCTCCTGCAGACCCCCGTGACCCTGTGTTCGGATTCAGCAGGTTGGAAAATGGAATGGAATAATATAATATAATATAATAATGAGTCATGATATCACACATATGGTTCAACGACCCAAGGAGCCGAAACATACATCGGGATCAGAGCAGGAAACCCTGTGCAGGGCGCAGTGAGATTTTGTAGTTTGCTTTTGTACAAATGTCTGGTAAATACCTGTATAAGCTACTGATTGTTTATTCAGTGAACGCATTTGACCAAAGTGACTGACAAAAACAACATAGAACTTGTGTGATCGGATAGTACAAAATTAACCAACGCAACAGATATCTACATTGGAATAAATAAACTAAATCCATCCACAAATCCCGTTACTCCATTACAGGTCCTCAAGAACTGGGGCTTCACTTGGCAGAATTGGGCAGAAACCATTCTTTGATGGAAGACAGTCACACTCACAGCTCACTCATACCGGACCAATTACTTTAAAATAAACTTCTCTAAGTTTAGCATAACAACCTTTCACAGTCTCGTCTAATCAGTTAGCTGAAGGTTACGCCCGTTCCCAAAGGCAGATCATTGTAAAGCCCACTCATTAATAAACTCACATTTACACGGGCCCTGTTTAGAAGGGCCAGTTAACTTAACGTATTTGGGGAATTATGAATGGAGATGGGAGCTTGGGGGTGTTAGGGGGAACTTTTTGAGGGGGTCGGTATTGGGGGGCCCGAGCACCTCGTGGAAAACTCATACAAAAACAGGGAGAACCCACCGCATTGGATCCGTGAGACATCAGCGGTAACCACTGCGACATATCGCAGCCAACGTTTAGTTGTATATTATATTATATTATATTATATTATATTATATTATATTATATTAGAGCACTCTCAAGCTTGCTTAATCCAGTTAAGGATCTGATTCTGGTGCCTATAGTTCACACAGCAAATTCGCTGTTTTTCAGGTGAGCGCTGTTTTCTTATCAGGGTTACATTGACTCTAAGAGTTTATTTAACACTGCAGATTCTGGTTTATAGGGTCTCTAGGGTCTTGATTGTCACGTGTACTAGGTGCTGTGAAATTTTTGCGTGTGCTAATCAACACACATATGACGCGATATATTAAATTCTTCAGCAATTAATACTATTTTTTTGTTCCTGTTTCATATCTATCTATCTATCTATCTATATGAAAATCATCATTGCGTGTTACGGAGCTGTTATCTCACGCATGTTAAACAGCACCAAGCATTGTCAGTATCGTTTGCTTTGCATGCAGTAATATAATAATGATCTTATATCTTCAATGAAATACTAATCCTAGTAATATTTTAGATAAAAATTACAATGATTGTATACCTCAGCCTTCTTGGAAAAGTGAGTTGTCGCTGGCGTGCTGATAAGCGATCTCGTGTCTATCGTGTAAAGCTGCACGCATATTTCTTTTTTATTTTTAGCTTATATGCTGCGTGTCTTGAACTCGAATCCACGATTTTGCAAGTAGTCACCCAAAGTCTACTCACTTAAAAATGTTCCATTTTCATTTTTCCCCTCAAAATTTAAAAACTCGAAACTTTTCACGACCTGAATGTGTGGACTTCTTTCTGATAGCTTTACGAAATGAAATGGGTGTAACAAAATACAAAAATCACAATTCTACGTATATAATACCACAACAGAAGACACATTTTTCTGTCTATTCTTCCTCTGATTATAAGAAAAATTGTTTGAATTTGCCGCTCAAGTACAAATTGATCGACTTATTGTGAGGATCCACTTTGCCGAGAGGCTTTTTTTAAGTGACCACCCGAATTGCAATTCCACACCAGGGCACGCTTAACGCGGCCATCAGACACGTTTAACTAAATACCTTCAGACTGAAAATGCACTTCTGGTCATTTGACCATACAAACGAGAGGGTTCATTTTTACAAAGAAAAAAAAGAAGAAAAAAATAATCAACAACTATCTGGTCTTTGACAAATACTACAAGTGTGCACTGTAACGACCTTGTGCTCATCTCTCGATGGGATAATTGAATTAACCTTTAGACCGCACACACTTTGTTAAGTTTGCGGGTGCACCCCCCCCCCCAACCAACCTCGGAAAACCAACAAGCTGACCAGGATAGTTTACAGATGTGAACTTCGAAGGACTGTTCACCTCATTAAGCACACTGCTCACTTTGCCACTGACCTTTGTTTATTTGTTTATTGTTTGTTGTATAAATGTCCAGCAACAAATAATGAAAGTGTCAGAAACTTATTCTTCTAGAGGGATAAATCTCGTAGTTGAATTTGAGTAACAAGAAGAAGAGCATATTGATTGGTAAACAAGATTAAAGGAGTGCAAGAGAAAGAAAAATGGACATTTAGCAAAGGACTGCGACAATTACCATATTTATCCACTAGAGGGCACCAGGAACCTCAAAAAGAGGACTGTTCTGAGGCAGGTTTGAAGTAAAGAGTTAGATGAGAAGTTTAAAAATACATTATCTATCTATCTATCTATCTATCTATCTATCTATCTATCTATCTATCTATCTATCTATCTATCTATCTATCTATCTATCTGTCTGTTATTAAGTACCTTTATTATCTATCTGTCGGTCTATTATATAGTCTATCTATCTATCTATCTATCTATCTATCTATCTATCTATCTATCTATCTATCTATCTATCTATCTATCTATCTATCTATCTGTCTGTTATTAAGTACCTTTATTATCTATCTGTCGGTCTATTATATAGTACATCTATCTATCTATCTATCTATCTATCTATCTATCTATCTATCTATCTATCTATCTATCTATCTATCTGTCTGTTATTAAGTACCTTTATTATCTATCTGTCGGTCTATTATATAGTACATCTATCTATCTATCTATCTATCTATCTATCTATCTATCTATCTATCTATCTATCTATCTATCTATCTATCTATCTATCTATCTCAGTGGTTCTCTGCTTCAGTCCCCCATGTGGCTACAGAGGTTTGTTCCAACCAATTTCACAAGCAGTGGGCCACCTTTCCTGTAATTGATCTCATTATTGAATTAGATGTTGTTTTTATTTTCAGAAAAGCGCAACATCAGATTCACATTCATAAGAAATGTAGAAATATCTGCATTTTGCCATATCTTTTCCTTTGTCATTTTCCTATTGATTTTCTGTGTAGTGATGAGAACCTGCAAATCCAGGACTGAAGTTGAGTTCTACTGCTTTGTCAAGTGACACTATATAGAGATGTCTGTGTAAGTGATATAGAGATGGCCTGATGTTGGCTGTTTGTAGGAGTGGCTCCCCATCCAGCACTGTTTTTTGCCTTGTGACCAGTAATGCTGGGAGAGGCTGTGGCCCCCCTTTGACTCTGAGTTGGTTAAAGCAGCTTTGAGAATGTTATGTTATTAACAGATTTCTAGCAAACTCTAAAGAAGTTATGGAGAGTTACTTGCAGAATGAATCTGATTTCTTCAAATTTTAAGCAATGTGGACTTTCTTTTCGGGCAGCACCATGAGGGTTACATTCGCCACTCCACTAGAAGTCCTGCTCCTTACGGTTTCTGTTAGATATCAGAGGCCACTCAAATGGAAGGAGATGTTCATGATAGATCAAATATCAAGAAGGATGGAGCCTCTCGAGAATGGCTCTTTATCTGACAAACTTCCATTAAAGCTTGACCAATATTCCTATACTATTGACATGATTTTTGTACTTCCTTCTGGGAAGTTTCACCACCTATTAAATGGATAACACTCCAACCCTTTGACGTCTTCTTTCCTCCGTTGGTAAAACACCCAAATTGTATTAACATTTGTGCTAGTAAAAAGCATTTTCCTTAATGTCACATGCAATTTGAGACACTATTTCAAGTGTAAACATCCATAGACATGCAGTGAAGTTGATGGCCAGACATTTTATACAACCAAGATAGAACAGCTCATTATTTTGATAACATTTTCTTGTTATAGACAGAAACAGTAAAAAATGGCATTTAGAGCAATTGTACCATTAATTGTTCTCACTTTTTGTAAAGATATGTCGAATTAGATGATAAAAAAAGTCACCACCACTTCTTCTGCTATCTGTCCGTCTGACTTTAGCTGCTGTTTTTTCTCTCAGTCAAGCCACTTGGACACTTTTAATGAGTTTGTAATGAACCAAGGACTCAGCAATAGACACATTTGCCCTCTTTTCAGTGCTGGGCCACAAAATTCTTTTTCAGGTGATGATGAAAGGCTCCTTGTCTCACAAACTGCAACTATGGGGAAGTGAAAGCATCCTTAAAAGTCTGTGCCATTAGAAATATTAGAATAACGTAGCATTGCCAAGTCCGCATAATCTAATTCAGGGTTCACATCCCATCATGGCAGTATGAGAGAGCTGGGAGGCGTCAATCCGTTGAGGGCCAACACACACCCAGATGTTTGATTGTAAAAGAGACAAATGAAGAAGTTGTTGGGTATCAATATGAGATTCCCGTCTAATTGCCATTAGCAGAAAGGTCAGAAGAGTTGGACTTGGGGTCACAGCAGTGCACCCTCCAAAATTGTCATTTGTTGATTGACGCCATCTTGGGTGAGGCGCCGGGCTTTATCTTGCTAGGAGTAGCAGAGCAGGAGCCGAGGTGGATTTCTGTGTGAAGTCTTCTGTTTTCATCTCGATTTTGGTCTTCTTGGCGGAAGGTGGAAGAGGAAACTAGTAAGTGATGGTGCTACTCCCAAATCGCTCAGTGGTGTCCTCTTCAAATCGGTGCTCATGTGAGGTACACCAGACTCACACAGTTGACAAGAGTCACCAATCAACGTATTTTTTGGAACGAGGGAGGAAAACTGGAATACCCAGAGGGAAATCCACAGAAGCATTGTAAGAACTTGCAGACTTCACAAGAACGAATGAATTCAAACCCAAGGCAGCAGGGCTGACCAGTGAGTGGAGTAATGTTAGAATATGTATTTGGTGTTATCTTTTGTCATATTTCTTCTTTTCAATTTTTTCCAATATTTAAGTGTTTTTTACTTTCCTGGTTGGAGGTGTATGTGTGGACATGCCCAAAACAAGAAACTTAGTTTTATGAAATGTGTGCCCCTTGCCAAACACAAGAGCCATTTTCCTAACCACTGCAGGGTCATAAGGAACCAAGTCTTTTTGCAGCGGCACTGGCCACAATGCAGATCTCCATCAGGGGACACACTTATCAGTCTCAGCAAAGTCTCTAATTCAGAGTCACCTGTTAACCCAACATGGCAGGGGTAACAGCGGTTAATGCTGCCCCTCACGTGTCCTGTTCAAAGTCTGCTTGGAGTTTGCATGTTGTCCTCTTTCCTGCAGTTTTTCATCTGTGTGCCGGGTTGATTGCTGTTTTTAAATTACTTTGTGAGGGTTGGTAAGGATTACATTAAATGAGATTATCCATCCATCCATTTTCCAACCCGCTGAATCTGAACAAAGGGTCACGGGGGTCTGCTGGAGCCAATCCCAGCCAACACAGGGCACAAGGCAGGAACCAATCCTGGGCAGGGTGCCAACCCACCGCAGTTAGATGAGATTAGATTACATTATTTATAAATTACAAGTGTTTGAGTGACTGGGACTTGTAATAGACTGACTCCTTCTTTGTATCCAGTGCTGCAGCATTAGGCTGCAAACCCCAATGACCCCAATTTGGGTGTGTTATGTCATATGATCGTGTCACATTGTGTTGGTGCCTTATCCAGGGTTGGTTTCCACATTGCACCCAAGTGCTGCCAGAGTAGACACTGGCTCTCTTCTAACTGGTTAAAAAAAAATCCATGGATGACTATGATGGTATTTCTACAGTCCAAAACATCTAAAAAATGTCAGGTATAATATAATCAGAATAAAGACAATAAAGACAGCCTTCCAAATAGCATAACAACTGGGTACAGCCCACTGGAAGAAGACCCAGGAGATGCTTGAGGGAGTGCTGATGAACACAAGATGGCTTCAAAATCACTTTATAATTCTAAACTGCAATAGAAATCCTTACAGGTATACAGCAGAACAGAATGCTTAAATATGTCAGCCGGTCACAAGTCTGCTTATTTTTAACATTATATAAAGTGCAACCTTCAGGTGCAAACGGCTGCTGGGCTCTGTCATAACTCTCTTGTCTATACGGTTGAGATTCCCCTCAATGAACGTGAAGGAAACTGCCGTCCTATAAAGATGTGGGTGGGCAACATGCTGGTGATGGCAGCCACATTTGTTTGGAGGCTTGTGCCAGGGTGGACGTGGTCTTCTGCAATTTAATAACAGGCAAAATGCAAAAGAATGAAAGCAAAAAGGTTTTTCTAGTTAACGTGTAAAGAATGAAAGCGCACTCCAAAGCAAACAAACAGAGAGCATTCTATTAAAGACACACACACACACACACACACACACAATGGTTACTTTTTGAAGCGCCTTTGATCTATACCATTTTCTTTTTACTTTTTTTTTTCTTTTCCAAGAGCCTCTGTATTAATGGCCCGTTCAAAAGTCAACACTTGTGCTCTATGGCTGAGCACCTCTGGATAGCCGCAGGCAGACCTGCTCTCCACATTAACCCCAGAGGCTGAGTTTTATTTATTTATTTATTTATTTTTTTTTACTTTTGCACTCACAAAGCGCGTCGGAGCAAAGAGCGAAATGCCTGGATGGTCACAATGTTTAATCTTTAGGGGCTTTCCTCTCACCCTCATTTTTTTTTTATTGTGTGAACCCGCTTTTTCATAACAGGGTTGAGGGGAGTTAGAGTCACAGCAAAGATTTGCAAACGAAAAAAAGGATCACCTGGATAAAGCGTGTGTAGACTTGGGGAGAACGTGTGAACTCCACACAGATGTCAGCTAAATGGAAATATTTTTTAAAAAGATTTTTGCTTACCAAACTTTCAGGAGTTAATTAAGTCTTATAAAAATTTGTATCATGTGCTGATGCGACTATGAGCTGCACTTGACAGTCCTGCATGTGTTATGAGGGAGTGTGAGGGTCCCTCATATTAAGATGACAGTACTGTGTGTGCCATCTTCACTCGGTAAGTACACACACAGCTAACTCTGCTGCAAATGAGAGAAGAACCAATGGCTGACATTAGATGAGAAATAGACAAATGTTGGTTTTTATGTTAATTGTATGTTTTTTCTTCTTTTATTGTAAAGCACTTTGGCCACAGCATTCATATGTTGTTTTAAATTTGCTATATAAATATATTGACATTGACATTATGTTTGTGGTTTTATGAAGACACCTTCAATAAAGCAAAATGAAAAAGCATGTTAACTAAAAATTAAGGGCAGCACGGTGGCGCAGTCAGTAGCACTGCTGCCTCGCAGTTAGGAGACGTGGGTTCGCTTCCTAGGTCCTCCCTGCGTGGGGTTTGCATGTTCTTCTTGTGTCTGCTTGGGTTTCCTCCGGGTTCTCCAGTTTCCTCTCACACTCCAAAGACATGCAGGTTAGGTGCATTGGTGATCCTAAATTGTCCCTAATGTGTGCTTGGTTTGTGTGTGTGTGTGTGCCCTGTGGTGGGCTGGTTTGTTCCTGCCTTGCGCCCTGTGTTGGCTGGGATTGGCTCCAGCAGACCCCCGTGACCCTATGTTAGGATATAGCGGGTTGGACAATGACTGACTGACTGTGACTGACTGACTGACTAAAAATTAAAAAGACAAACCGGAATTCTTTTCTCTGGTGCTTCAGTTTCAGGTAGGGGCTCCAATTATCAGTCTGCTCTCTCCTGAGAGAGACACACCATGCCAGGAGCATCTCACTTTTATAGCAAAGGGAGTGCAGGAGGCGGAGTCAGTTGCTCAGGGAGGTGTTACCATCAGTGGCCATGTCCCCTTGTGTCTCAGAGTGGTGGTGCTTACCTCAGATGAGCCCAGAAGGCAAACCTCAGATGCGCATGCATGAATTACTTTAAAATTTGGATGTGCAGTTTCCCACACTGCTACATATTGTTGATTTGCACTGTGGCGTGAGTCTTTGACTGGATCAATGTAGAACGTTTTCTTTCAAATCAGTGCTTCTCAATCACTGGGTTGCTACCCACTTTTGAGTTGTGGGCTGCCACTGCTGGGTCACAAGCTGCTACTGTTTATAATAGAGGATCATGCACTGGAGCACTGCTTTGATGATTACAGGCTGCAAATACACTTACTGTACATGTGAAGAAGTGGGTTGTGACACCAAAAGGGTTGTGAAGCACTGTTCTAAATATTTGTACCATTTCTGCCTTTTGGATCATTGTCCTGTTCGAAAATGATTCTTTTCCTACAGATTCTCTCTCCAGGATTTCATCTGGAAATTTGACAAATGACGGGAGACCATTCAGTCCATCGATCTTGTTTGTTTAGCTTAACGGCTAAGATTCCCAGTATCTCATCCAGATACAGTAGTGCCTTGTACTTTCAACGTAATTTGTTTCTGGAGGCTGTTTAAACTCTGAATTGTTCAATGTCCGAATCAGTTTTCCCCATTAGAAATAATGGGAAAGTGAATGAATCCATTCCCATACCCTATACAGTACCCATCTTGATAAATTTAAACAGCAAATACACACAATTTAAGGTAAAAATAACACAATTAAATGGATTACAACTTGCCTGAAGAAGGGGCCTGAGTTGCCTCGAAAGCTTGCATATTGTAATCTTTTTAGTTAGCCAATAAAAGGTGTCATTTTACTTGGCTTTTCTCTACATTCATAATGGCTAACACGGTACAACACCCTAGTACTACATGATCCAAATAATAAAGTAAAGCATGAAAAAGAATAATATCTATAAATACTGTATAATAAAGTGAAAGTTGCATTTACTGTACCTTAGTAAGGAGTGGTGATGTCCCATGTGGCTGGTGGAGAGCAAAAGAAAGGTTACTGTTCGGGGGGGGGGTCACCTTCCATGAACACACCAAATAACTGTACTTCGCGGTAAGTTCCTTTTTCACCTCAATCGTTAATAATATAACCTTCCTCTTCAGCTTTGTTGCTTTCACACTCTTCATGGATGCCATGGCTAATATATATATATATATATATATATATTTATAACCAAACACACCAAAAATATAGCGAATAAAGCACTGAAAACACACAAGTGTAACGTAAGAGATGCTTTCACACTGAGAGCGAGAGATGACTTGGGCGCACAACAGATGACATCTACACTTGCTGCAGAAGCGCCATCTGTTGCTGCATTTTTTCACTGCGCTGTGCATTTTTTCACTTCTCGTATTTCTCTCAAATTAGCATTTGAAGTAAGGAATGTTTGAAGTTAGAATCATATGAGGCACCACTGTACTTTTTAAAGATAGTCAAGGTTTCTGCTTTAACTACAACCACCAACTACAACTACTAACTTCGGTGGTTTGTTTCAGAATCTCACAACTGTTTGAGTAAAGAAGAGCTTCCTGGATTCAGTAGTTTTCACTGGTGACAGAGAGAGAGGTGTCTCCTGTGAATGACGTTGTCATCATCCACCACAGAGATGATGTTCTCGGGGTAACTCATGGTGGTACACTTTGACCATTTGTACTTTTTTTTGCCAACAATGCCTAGAAAAAGTTTTCGCTCCCTTGGAAGTTTTCACGTGTTGTATTTATACAATATTGAATAACAGTGGATTTCATGTTAGTTTTTTTTGTCACTGATGAAATTAAAAAGACTTTTCGATGTCAAACTAAAAACAGATCTTTCAAAGTGGCCTAAAGTAATTCCAAATATAAAATACAAAATAAGTGATCACAGAAGTATACCAGTCAGTATTTAGCAGATGCACCTTTGGCAGCCATGACAGCCTCGTGTCTCTGCTCAGGTCTCCTATCAGCTTTGCACATCTGCACTCTGCCATTTCTCTTCCTTCTTCTTTACAAAACTTGCTTCCGGCTCTGTCAGGTTGCCTGAGGTTTGTGAGTGGACAGCCTTTGTTAATTGCAGCCACCAATTCTCTCTTGGATTGAGATCTGGAATCTGACTCGACCACTCCAGAACATTCACGTTGTTGTTTTGAAGCCATTCCTGTGTACATTGTAATAGCAGTCACTTGATTAGGAACACATAAAGAAGCACAATAAACCTCTAAAAAAATAAAAGGGTACTTATGATAATTCATACTACTAAAAGTTAAGTAAAAATTATTCTCCAAAGAAGCAAAAATTCATACAGTAAATACCGTGCATGAGGGAAAAAAAGAATAATTAACAAAACTCAGATTCATCATAAAGACTCAAAAAGAGTCCTCAAATACCTTAAAGAGAAAAACCTGAACAAACTTAATGGCTGAACTGGTTTAAACTGGAACAGAGCACATAGTCTCAAAAAAATGGAACAGAGACTACACCTTAGCTGAGGAGACTGGGAAGTCAAAAGCCAAACACCAGCACAAAATGGCAGTGCTGGTTAGATTGAGACTAGGGGCACAATGAAATATTTGAGAAAGGGAAATTTGCTTTGCTCATGCTTTGATTAATCACACCCATGCCACCTCTGACAATTTTAGGGTGCACTTAATGTGGCCAAGGAACATCTAGCATAGTTTCTATTGTAATAACTGATTAACCTTTGTGATGGATGGCCATTGTCCTTATCCAGCCATGATGCCCTCATGATGGAAGGACAAGGGGAGACATTATGCATTGGACATTATCTCCCCCAGATTACTAGATGTCAGCCCACCCTTGGATTCCAACAGGGCCTCCTAGGACTTAAAGTTCACAGACTCAGGTCTGTCGGGTTCCATGGGCGCTGCCATGGGGGTGCTGCAGGGAGCCCTGATCCATGGGGTTTCCACCTCACCCAGAAGTGCTTTCGAACCTCGCATATGGGACACTGGAAGTACTCAAACTTGATTGATTAAAGGATCTGCCTGCCTCAGTTCAGTGAGCCAGAGTCAGGAGGAAAGTTCTCATGAAGCTTGCGAGGAGCAGTGGAGGAAACTGTGGCCAGTGATGGAGAAAGAGGAGAGAAAGAGTTACAGAATGCTTTATCATTGCTTGTGTGCTATGCTTAGTTGTACTTTGCTATGGTGGTGGGAAACCCTTACTTGAAGAAGAGTTTCCTACAATAAAGACTCTTCTGTCTTTTCAAATGAATCGAAAAACTCAAGAAGGTTTGCGGTAGCCACCCCATATTCTTAAAGAATTGGGTTAAAATCGAAGAAAAAAAAACATCTCTTTACAGAGTTGAGTCCACAACTGAACTGACTTGTGACAAACAAAATGGTGTTTTTAAAGCTGGATGGAGGAAGTAACATCATCGGGCCTGGAGCTGGAAGTGACATCGTCAGACCCGGAACCAAAAGTAATGTCATCGGACCCAGGTGGAATTTCCCATATTTGGTCTGCAGAAGAAAGAGAGAAAGGGTCAGTGCACTCTGCCACCCCCTGGTCCAGCATAGAATTACCATCTTTCATGCCCTTTAGCCGCCTCCCATGCTCACATGTGTGACACCTCATATGTCTGAGCCTGCTTTTCTTGGGTGTTTAGGGAGTGGGAGTGCCCCCTGCTGCCCACACCTTCCAACATTAAAAACTTGTAAGAGGGCCAAAGCACCTGCTGAAATGGGAGTTGAGAAAGCCAAATAAGTCAAATAAAGTAGAGCCAATGCCAGACTCTATATAGTCAGGGTCAATGCCTACCTAAAGTCAAGTAGTTCCTAAACAACAGACAAAAGAATACTCTGGACAGCTTGCAACAGGAAAAGATGGAAAGAGGAAATGACAAAAGGGATGAAAAACGCAAATTTGAACAAAAATTCATAGTACTGTGAGAAACAGACAAAATTCATTGTCAAAGACAGAAATATAAAATCAAAGTCGTAGTCTAAATTACACTGCAGCATTAAATTGTATAATTTGCTCCAACTAACATTAATTTGTTGACATTTATTAACCTTAATATATTAATGCTTCTGCTTCACATAGCTGGCAATGGGCACAACCACTGTAAGAAACACATGCTTGGCCATGCAAAGATTGCACAAAATGACAGCAAGCTGGCATAAAGAAAATGGCACCACTAGATTAATAAAATGAACATACAATACTGTAAAAAAGAAACAAATACGGGCGCACACACAAAACAAAAGTGAATTTACCTGCTCTAAAAGCATGAAAGAAAAATAGCATGAAAATCTTAAATATACTGTTGGAGAACTGTTTTAAAATATGAACAAATATGTCAGAGGGAAAGGTAATTAAAAAAATATATTTCTTTTATAGTCTTGCCACTTTATTAGACACCAAAACATTTTACCTCAGCTAGCAAAACACATGGCTGTGCACATACAAAGTTACATGATGTGGAAATCTTGAATCCCAGAAGACAACTGATGATCTCTCCAAAACAGGTATGAAAGCAAAGAAAATGCACAAAGCAGAAGAAAATGATGTATTATTTTAATTATTTATTTTATTTTCATTTTGTTTATACAACATAGAATCACGTCACATAACCACAATCTCCACATCGGTGACATTTGTGGAAGTTGCGCTATAAATATGGTGATGACTCCACGTATCCCTCAGTTGTATAAATCCCACATTCTTTAGCAGTAGTTAGTTTGCAAATCAAGTAGGCCGAGTGGTAGGCTTTATTATGGGTTTTTGATCTCTGTTTTGACTTTTTCGGTTTTCCCCAGTACTTTATTCTCTTGTGTATCTTTTTAATCTTCCAGTTTTAACCTTCTGTAACCTGACTGTGATTCACATTTCATATTATTATCTCATGGTCCTATTATTTTACTTGAAATAATCACTGGAAACACTGTCTCTTAACATAAATATCCTCAGTTTAATGATGTCAGGATCATGCAGATAACGTTCACACAGACTTTCAAGAGCTGTCATTGTGGATGATTCACCAGCTTATTTATTTTTAACTTATTGTCATGATACTCGAGAGTCCCCAAGTATAAAGTCCCAAACACATGCCCACTATAGTGAAATCTGTCATACCCAGCTAGTGACAAGAGCAAACACAGAATATTGAAAATAAAAAGATTTATTCTTCGCAGAAACGCTCTGAAACAAAGAGATTGCCCAAAAAAGGCCAAGGCAAACTAAGGTGAACCAAATCCTAATATAAAATCCAACAAGTGGTCAAGAACAGAGCATAAAATTTGAAAAATCCAATAAATCAAAAAAGCACAAAGCACAGATAAAATCTTAAAGAAACACTCACCAACTCCCAAGCACATTAAAATGAACTGCATGGGACTGTGGTTTGCCTCCTGCCTTTATAAAGCTGAGGGCAGTCCCTTGTGGCAAGGGACAGGTGGCTCTGCCTCTTGGGAAACCAGCCACAAAACACAAACATAAGGAATAAGGCACCTTAACACAAATGAAAGACTTAACAGTGAACAAAAAAGGCAAAAAACAAGAATTTGAACCCTGGGTGAAATATAACATTTATGTCTTGAAGCCTTTATGATAAAATATCATTTAGCTGTCTCAATTAGTCTAGACCTGGAGTAGCCTCATGGCTGGAGAGTTCCCTGGTAGTTGTTCCTGTCCTTCACAGGTGGTGGAGATCTCAGATCAGACATGATAACTACCAACTTTGACGGGACAGCTGTGATTTCAATGCAGAGCTCTCTGCCTTGGCCTGGCTGCCTCTCACTCTCACATCTCTCATTCTTTCAACACATGTGGGTTGACAGCATCAAACTGGCTCATTGTGACTGGGCATGTGAAGTCTGATAGAATGGTCTCCCATTCAGAACTGGCTGCTCCATTGCACCCATTGCTCAGAGGCTTCAAGCAAAGCTGAAGTTATACATCAACACTGCCCAGAAGCGCTGCAGACTTCCCTGGGCTCAGTCACATTAGAGGTGGAAAGTGGCACAGTGGAGTTGTGTGTTTTGGTCCAACAAGTCAACATTTCAAATTGATTTTGGAAAGAAACAACTGTCATGTTCTCTGGACCACAGAGGAAAAGGACCATCTAAGTTGTTATCAGTGACAGGTCCAATAGCCAGCGTCTGTCAGTGCTCATGGCATGGGCAAGTCACACATCTGAGAGGGCACCATTAATGCCCTCTTTTCCAGGGATGTCCCTGCATTTTCCAGCAGTACAACACCAAAGCACATTAAGCCCAGACCACAACTGCTTGGATGTGCAAGCAGAGAGTGTGGGTACTCGATTACCCTGTCTGCGATTGAGAATGTATGGCACATGATGAAGTGAAAAATATGGCAACGAAGACCCCCTACAATTGTGCAGCTGAAGACCCGCGGAATGAAGGAATGGGGGGAAATTCATCTTGCTAAACTTAACCAGTTTGTATCTTCAGTGTCCAAATGCTGAATAAGCATTTTTGAAAGGAATGGTAATGTGATGCAGTGGTAAACGCTTGACTGTTTGTACTCTTTTGGAGCATGTTGCAGTCATCAGATTTGACATGAATGTATAGTTTCAAAATACAACTCAATTCACAAGGTGAAGCACCAAATAATACACTCTTGTAATGTACAGTAGAGGGTAACAGAATTTACAAATCACTCCTTTTTGTTTTTATTAGCATTTTCCTTCCTGTCCCAACTGTTTTTAGAATTAAGTTTGTATAATATTCCTATATTCCAAGACAGCCGAGGTTTTATTTCCCAATATACAGTATCTCACAAAAGTGAGTACACCCCTCACATTTTTGTAAATATTTTATTATATCTTTTCATGGGACAACACTGAAGATATGACACTTTGCTCCAATGTAAAGTAGTCAGTGTACAGCTTGTATAACAGTGTAAATTTGCTGTTCCCTCAAAATAACTCAACACACAGCCATTAATGTCTGAACCGCTGGGAACAAAAGTGAGTACACCCCTAAGTGAAAAAGGTCCAAATTGTGCCCAATTAGCCATTTTCCCTCCCAGGTGTCATGTGACTCGTTAGTTTTACAAGGTCTCAGGTGTGAATGGGGAGCAGGTGTGTTAAATTTGCTGTTATCGCTCTCACACTCTCTCATACTGGTCACTGGAAGTTCAACATGGCACCTCATGGCAAAGAACTCTCTGAGGATCTGAAAAAAAGAATTGTTGCTCTACATAAAAATGGCCTCAGCTATAAGAAGATTGCCAACACCCTGAAACTGAGCTGCAGCACGGTGGCCAAGACCATACAGCAGTTTAACAGGACAGGTTCCACTCAGAACAGGCCTCGCCACGGACGACCAAAGAAGTTGAGTGCATCTGCTCAGCATCATATCCAGAGGGTGTCTTTTGAAAATAGACGTATGAGTGCTGCCAGCATTGCTGCATAGGTTGAAAGGGTAGGGGGGTCAGCCTGTCAGTGCTCAGGCCATACGTCCGCCGCACACTACATCAAATTGGTCTGCATGGCTGTCGTCCCAGAAGGAAGCCTCTTCTAAAGATGATGCACAAGAAAGCCTGCAAACAGTTTGCTGAAGACACGCAGACTAAGGACATGGATTACTGGAACCATGTCCTGTGGTCTGATGAGACCAAGATAAACTTATTTGGTTCAGATGGTGTCAAGCGTGTGTGGCGGCAACCAGGTGAGGAGTACAAAGACAAGTGTGTCTTGCCTACAGTCCAGCATGGTGGTGGGAGTGTCAAGGTTTGGGGCTGCATGAGTGCGGCCGGCACTGGGGAGCTACAGTTCATTGAGGGAACCATGAATGCCAACATGTACTGTGACATAGTGAAGCAGAGCATGATTCCCTCTCTTCAGAAACTGGGCCGCAGGGCAGTATTCCAACATGATAACAACCCCAAACACACCTCCAAGATGACCACTGCCTTGCTAAAGAAACTGAGGGTAAAGGTGCTGGACTGGCCAAGCATGTCTCCAGACCTAAACCCTATTGAGCATCTGTGGGGCATCGTCAAACAGAAGATGGAGAACAGCAAGGTCTCTAACATCCACCACCTCCATGATGTCGTCATGGAGGAGGATTCCAGTGGCAACCTGTAAAGCTCTAGTGAACTCCATGTCCAAGAGAGTTAAGGCAGTGCTGGAAAATAATGGTGGCCACACAAAATATTGACACTTTAGGCACAATTTGGACATTTTTCACTTAGGGGTGTACTCACTTTTGTTGCCAGTGGTTCAGACATTAATGGCTGTGTGTTGAGTTATTTTGAGGGGACAGCAAATTTACACTGTTATACAAGCTGTACACTGACTACTTTACATTGTAGCAAAGTGTCATATCTTCAGTGTTGTCCCATGGAAAGATATAATAAAATATTTACAAAAATGTGAAGGGTGTACTCATTTTTGTGAGATACTGTACATCACATTTTAAAGCATTTGAGGAATGAAATAAAAAAAGAAAATGAAGAGTTAGGCTATGATATCAGCCCTCCAGTGACGGAGTGTGATCAGGGAAGTGACAGCCACTGTTGTGAGCTCCTTGGTGCATGTGAAGGCCTGAACTTCATTTCCCAGCATGCACCTGACGAAGTTGCACATGTCTGATATTACACAGTGGCCAAGATTTAAGTGTGCAAAGAAGACATCAACACTTATTACTTATATATAATCTGCCTCTGTTTTTTTATTAAAATATTTATGATATGTCTGTATTTGCTCATGAATTATAGATATGTAATATGGCTGTATTTGTTTATTAATTATAAATGATATGAGTCTATTTCTTTATTAATTATATATATGATATGTCTCTATTTCTCTTTTAATTAAATATGTAAAATGTCTACATTTCTTGATATCTAATAAGTGATATATCTTTTATTAGATATTTATAACATTCCTGTGTTCCTATACTAATAACATGTCATATGCCTGCTTTTCATTTTTTATACAACAAACCTGTATTTCTTTATTAATTATATATATAAAATGCCTCTATTTCTTATTAATTATATATAATATGCTTACATTTCATATGAATTATGTATGTCATTCTCTTTCCTTTTTATTTATAGTTGGACTATGCCATTTTCTTTATTAGGTATAAATGATATGGCACTCTTCCTTTCCTAATTACTGTATATATTCATTTTTCCAGATTTGTCGTCAGCACTGCTACAAGGACTGGGACCAACAAGCTTGATGTTTAAAAGTCAAAGAATAAGAGCTAATAACTACCACTGCCTACCTAGACGGATAAAAGCGAAGAAAAGAAACCAACATGAAGAGGTCTGTCCACGCCTCCCCAGATTTCTGCAGATTAGAAACAATACACTGGATTCTCATTCTGGTCTCTCGTTTTATGGCACACATAAAATTATATTTGTTGGAATACATTGTTGAGAATTAAAGATACTCCATGAGTTTGCTGACGAGGGTATCACACTGTCTGGCTGCCCATCACCTTCCGCCTGACCATCTTCATTAACTAGCTGCTCACAGCTCCATGCGATAGCCATGACCTATATTAACTTAAATTGGACAAAGAAAGGACATTCTCTGTGTGAGGAACACGTCAAGAATTGTTTAAGAACATGGGAAGAATTTATTAATATTGTGGTAGACGTCCTCTCCAGGTTGATTTTTATTGTTTTAATATGCATGAGGAATCACACTGGGCCATTTGTATCCCTGATAGCACAGCAGAAAGGATGTGCAGGAAGGAAGGAGGCTTTCTGTTTTCTGTTTGGGTTGATGGAGTTTTACTCGTGTGACTGTTTCTCTGTTTTGAAACACAAGGGTTGAATTGTGTGTGAGTGTATCTGAGTCATTCTTTTAAATAAATTTAAAAAGTATGGTTAACTACTCAATTAACACAACAAATGACAATAAACTTGAATTTGAAAACATTAGCATTACATGGTACATATTGATCCTGACTTCTCTTTCTAGTGTAGCAGAAATTTGTCTGTAGTGTTGAGAAAAACAATCTGCATGAAACTAAATTTGCAACAAAACTCAATGTTTTGCTTTGCAAAAAAAAAAAGTCATGAAGTAGATTGTGCTTGGCTTCCTGTGAAATTTGTGCCATTGACCTAAGAAGAAAGGCGTTTAGCCACTGTCCTGTCATGCATTAATTCCACATGCTGTCATGTTATATTTGAACTATCTGTGCTGCCTGAGTAAGACAGACCGAAATGTAAGGAATTAGCATAAGCTTCAGTGTTCAGTGTTCAGTATATTATTTAATGCATATAGTAATAAAAGTAACTGCATTTGTCATTTCAACAAATGGCACATCACAAAAATGTGCTGTAGTAAAATTAGTAGAAATTGCTTGTGATGTGCCAACAGTTGGAATGATAAATACAATGCCCATGTCTCTGTCATATGCCATTTGGTACGGAATTTGTAAAAGCTTGGCTAATATTTGTGATGCACCATCTGTTGGAATGAGAAATGCTATGCATGTGCCTCTGTTATATACCATTTGGTACGGGACTCATAAAATCAGGGTTAATGTTTATGATGCGCCATCTGTTTTAATAAGAAATACAATGCATTTTTATTACTACAAATATATGTGATTCGTCATCTGTTGGAATGGGAGAGACATAGCAACCAGATGGATACTGATATACAGACACACAGACACTTATCATTTTATTAAAGTGGATAAAGATATCTGGTGCAAAAAAAACAAAAAAACACAGGACTCGTTTCCTGTCACGTGTAGACATTTTGTTGATGTGTGTTGTGTTTGTACCCATAAGATGTGTTTGGTTCCCATTTCATTGTTTTTTAAAGTGTAGATTTCAATTTTATAATTTTATTTTTGTTTTCAGTATATTTTCACATCTTGTTCTTGTTGTTCCACACCTTCTATTGGTGTTATTTGGTTGGCCAACAGTGTAGACAGCTTCACCTGCCAAAAGTGTTTAGTTAATTTAGAGTTGGTTGGGAAAATACGCGAATTGGAGGACCGCGTTAGGAACCTGATAGCAATTAGGCAAACCGAAAATTGGATCGACTTGGTTTGTTTAGACAATTCGGCTACTTCTGATTCAGCTTCAGTTTCTCCAGGTCCCACTGTAGTCAGTGCGCGGCCGAAGTCAGCAGCACCAATTCAACCACAGGGCGAGTGGGTAACAGTAAGACGGGGGTCTAAGAAGCCAAAATTTAGTCCCTCAGCACCCAGGTCATCAATTCAGACCCAGAACAGATTCTCAGCACTCCCCAGTGTGTCTATGGAAAATGAGAATAAGAAAGTGCTCATAATTGGCGATTCCATAGTGTGGAATGTTGGAATTCCAAACTATGTTAAACCAGCAATTAATGTTAAATGCCTCGCAGGGGCCAAGATTTGTTTTCAGTCGACTAGATTACTGTAACGCAATCCTCCCAGGAATACCCAAAAAAGACATAAATTGTTTGCAACTAGTGTAGAATGCAGCTGCTAGAATCCTAACCAGGAAAAGCAAATCCGAGCACATTTCTCCAGTTTTGCTGTCACTACACTGGTTACCTGTGTCATTCAGGATTGACTTTAAAATTCTGCTTATGATTTATAAAGCCTTAAATAATCTTGCTCCATCTTATATATCGGAATGTCCGACACCTTATATTCCAAATCGTAACCTCAGATCTTCAACTGAGTGTCTCCTTAGAATTCCAAGAGCAAAACTTAAAAGAAGTGGTGAGGCGGCCTTCTGCTGTTATGCATCTAAGATCTGGAATAGCCTGCCAATAGGAATTCGCCAGGCTAATACAGTGGAGCACTTTAAAAAACTGTTGAAAACACATTATTTTAACATGGCTTTCTCATAACTTTAATTTAATCCTGATACTCTGTATATCCAATTCATTATAATAACTATTCATGGTGGCTCTAAAATCCGTACTAACCCCTACTCTTTCTTCTGTTTCTTTTTCTGGTTTCTTTGTGGTGGCGGCTTGCACCACCACATCTACTCAAAGCACCATGATGTTCTAACATTGATGGATTAAAAGCCAGAAGTCTGCATGACCATCATCAAGTCCTTCCGTGAGAACCTTAAATACAAATAGGACTATTTCATTTATGTTAGGTAGAATGCCCAGAGGGGACTGAGCGGTCTCGTGGCCTGGAACACCTGCAGATTTTATTTTTTTCTCCAGCCGTCTGGAGTTTTTTTTTGTTTTTTCTGTCCCCCCTGGCCATCGGACCTTACTCTTTTTCTATGTTAACTAATGTTGTCTTATTTTAATTTCTTACTTGTCTTTTATTTTTCTTTTCTTCATTATGTAAAGCACTTTGAGCTACTTTTTTGTATGAAAATGTGCTATATAAATAAATGTTGTTGTTGTTGACGACATAGAGGCCGCATTGGACTGTGTCACCGACGATGAAGTATCTACCTTATTGCTGAATGTCGGCACTAATGATATTTATTTATATCAATCTGAGGTATTAAAGAGGAACTTCATCTCTCTATGCACCAAAGCTAAAAAAAAATGTCGGAATTTATTTGTATCTGGCCCCTTTCCAAGATTATATAGAGGGGATGTGATATATAGCAGATTGCATTCCCTTCACTGCTGGCTAGAAACCTGATGTGCAAATAAAAGCATAGCGTTTGTGAACAATTGTGACGATTTTTGGGAAAGGCCTGGATTTTTCAAAAGAGATGGTCTTCATCCTAACTGGAGGGAATCTTATGTATTATCCCAAAATATGGCAGCAAAACTGCCTGGTTGACTGATTAGAGCACCATCCAGGCCTCAGTCATGTGATCTTAAATCACAGGCAGTTGTTTATCCCACCTGTTACTATCCTGAGGCTGTTACCCAGAATCCCTGTTCTGTGGCATCCAGTAAATTTAGTCTTGATGCAAACCTTAAATTACTTGATAACAAAAAATAAGGTGTATAATTAGACCAAGGGATAAAACCAGACCTTCCAGCAGGGGCATCTGTAATAGAAATTTACTTCAAATTAAAACAAAAAATATATCACCAATTCCGAAAGAACCATGCAGTTTTAAATGCTGCTTATTGAACATTCGCTCTCTTGGCAGTAAAGCTGTTTTGGTAAATGAGATTATATTAAGTACAAAATCTGATCTGTGTCATCTCACTGAAACCTGGCTTAGTAAATGTGACACTGTCCCCCTAGCTGAGACGTCACCAGATGGATACTCGTTCCTTCGTAAGTCTAGAGATTCTGGTCGAGGAGGAGGTCTTGGAATAATTCATTGTAACAAAATTCAAATCACGTCTAAAAATTTAGGTGACTTTACATCCTTTGAGGCATTCATTTTAAATATTAAAACAACAATCATTGTTCATGACTGAATTTAGCAACTTTTTATCTGATTTGGCTATAAATTATGATCACGGAGTACTGATGGGGGATTTTAATGTACACATTGATGTGGAAACTAACAATTTTAGCAAATGTTGTACTTATTTGTTAAATTCAGTAGGATTTTGTCAGATTGTCAAAGGTCCAACTCATAATCATAACCACACATTAGATTTAATTATAACTTACAAAGTTAAAATTCAAAATTTAAATATTACTCCATTAAATGGTTATTTCCAATTACTACTTCGTTACATTTGATTTAGTCCTGCACTTGCCAACACACTCACAGATTAAAATAAAGACAATTTGACATCTAGATTGTAATTCTGCTTCAAAATTTATAGATACTTTGAGTAAGTTGAGTGTAAACTTGGAAAACAATTTATATCAGCTAACATCACATTATAATGTGACCTTGAGAGATAATAGTAATAATAATAATAATTCATTACATTTATGCTCTGGAGGCAGTGGTTCCCCTTAAACCAAAAGTGATCAAAGAACATAGAAACTCTCCCTGGTTTAATGAAAACACTTGAGCTCTTAATTACAGTGTCGAAAACTGGAGCGCAGATGGAGAACAACAAAGCTACATGTCTTTCAAATTGCATGGACAGAGAGTGTTAAAAAATATAAAAAAGCTCTCTTTAAAGCTCGCTCAGAATACTATTCTACATTAATAGATAGCAATAATAAAAATCCTCAGGTACTGTTTAGAACAGTCACTAAATTAACAAATGGGAATTCAGATCTACAGTGCAAAATACCAACAGATATTAGCAGTACAGACTTTATAAACTTCTTCAATGAGAAAATTAAAAATATAAGATCCCAGATTTCAGCATCACAGTGCAAACCATGTATTAGCTTTGCAGACCCTGTCTCACATTGCATTCAGCACTTTAGTAATTTTAATCCTGTAACTGAGCAAGTCTTAACTTTAATTTCTAAAACAAAGCCCACTACTTGTTCCCTAGATCCAGTGCCAACAAAACTAGTAAAAAGTGCAATGGATGTTCTTGCAGTGAATATTCTAAACATTATCAATAGTTCATTATTGCATGGCACAGTACCTGATGCACTAAAAGTGTCAGTCACTAAACCATTACTTAAAAAATCAGACCTAGACCCACATATACTAAAAAATTATAGGCTTATTTCAAATTTACCCTTTTTCTCTAAAATACTAGAAAAAGTAGTCACCAATCAGCTTCAGTCACACCTTACGCATTACTATTTATTTGAGAAATTCCAGCTTGGTTTCTGCACTGGTCATAGAACAGAAACGGCACTAACGTGGGTTGTAAATGACATTCTGATATCCCCTGAATTCATCTTGTTGCAGTGACTTTATCAGTAAATACAAAGGAACAAGTCCCAGGGCCAGCTACTGTATACGTGCCCACGCCATAACACTACCATCACCATCACTCTGGTACAGGTGAATCTTCATCTCATCTGTCCATAAGATGTTTCTCCAAAACTTCACTGGCTTTTTGATGCATTTCTTAGGAAAATGTAACCTGGAATTTATGTTGTTACAGCTTACCAGTGGCTTGCATCTTGGGGTGAATCCTCTGAATTTATGGTCATACAATTTTCTCTTTATGGTCATCCTGGACAAAACCACACATAGAGCACATGCTGGACAGTGAAAAGTGAAAAGTGTTCTTCTGTCATCTACAGCAGTAGGCCTCCTTACTCTACCAAGCTCTTTGACATTCCTGAGCTCAGTGATTTTTTCTTTCTTTTTAATAATGTACCAAACAGTTTATCTTGGCAAACCTAAAGATTCTGCTGTGCCTTAGATTGTGTTTTTCTGATTTTTCGGCACAATCATGGTCTGTTTTACTGGCACTGCCACCTCTTTGGTCCTCATATTGAGTGATAACAGCATCAGGCAGCCAGATGAAAGTGTCACACTTAAAATAATAAAATAAAATAAAATAAAATAAAGTAGGCCTTTCATTATTTTACTTGTGGACGGCTTCACGATGCAATAACACAACTGGTCAAGGAACGGCTAAGTTTTTCCTTAAAAAATGGGTGGGCTACATCTAAGAAGTACTGTAGTTCCTATGCCTTCCACTGTTTTTTATGTTAAGGCCTTCAATTTAATCCATAAAGTCTACAATAAAGGCCCATGTCCTTGATTTATTTCAATACCAGTACACTTGGGTAGAGACCCACAGTAATAACAATGATGTCATTGTCCAAAAAATTTTGGACTGCTCTGCTGCTACCGCTTTTTTTAAGTGAGTTTGAAAATATAAAAAATTGGTGACTCAGTGTTGTCTTATATAAATAAGTGGGGTGTGCGCCCCTGGCCCCCTGTTCAGGACAGGCTCCTGCCTTGTGCCAAATGCTGACCCTGGTCTGGATAAACAGGTTAGAAAATGGAGGAATGGATGGAAGTCAAAGAAGGTTTACCTTTTCTTCCTTATTTCATGTGCTTCCTAATAGCTTTTTATTACTGAACAAAGATCTTCTGGTTATATACTATAATTTCAAAGTAAAGCAAGCACACAACAGGTCAGTGTTTAGCTGACCCTCATAATGTTTTTACTGACCCAATGCTGTGCCTTATGGGTCTGCTTTAACCCAACTTTAACACCCTTGTTTTGGGCACCTTGAACATCCAAACCTATTTTATTTTGATTGACCATTTTAATCTCCAGTACTGATGATCCTAACATTTAAAGCACACAACATTTACTTTGTTTTTATGGGTTGTGAACAAACATTGAAGTCAATGGTGGGTCAGAACTGAAAGACAGTCATTTATATCTAATTGAGAACATTAGAACAATCTGGACGAGAACAGGACATTCAGCCCAACAAAGCTCACCATTCCTATCCACTTAATTCTTCCAAAATAATATCAGGTCAAGGTTAGAAAATCCCTAAAGTGCTACTGTCTGCCACACTACTTGGTAGCGTATTCCATGTGTCTGCAGTTCTCTGTGTGAAGAAAAACTTCCTAATGTTTCGGCGAGATTTACCCTTAACAAGTTTTCAACTGTGCCCCCTTGTCTCGATCCACTGCACTAATTCCCTTCTATCATTTTAAACACTTCAGTCGTGTCTCCTCTTAATCTTCTTTTGCTTAAACTGTACAGGCTCAGCTCTTTTAATCTTTCCTCATAATTCATCCCCTGTAGCCCTGGACTCAGCCTAGTTGCTCTTCTCTGGACCTTTTCTAGTGCTGCTATGTCCTTTTTGTAGCCTGGAGACCAAAACTTCACACAGTACTCCAGATGAGGCCTCACCAGTGTGTTATAAAGCTTGAGCAGAACCTCCTTGGACTTGTACTCCACACATCAGGGCACTATATAACATCACATTCTGTTAACTTTCTTCATGGCTTCTGAACACAGTCTGCCAGAAGCTGCATATATTATGGGCTGTTGAAATTTTTACTGTTTGTTACTTGGAGGGAATGTAAGAAAAGTCAAAGGGGTCATTTTGCTTCATTTCTTACTACATCCATAAGGGCTAACACGATACAAGAGTTCTGTTACTCGAGCAGCTTACTTTCACCTGCGAAACATTAATCGCTTGCGTCCATTTTTGTCAAATCACTCTACTGCCATTTTAGTCAACAGTTTGGTCACCTCCCGCCTGGACTATTGCAATTCACTTCTCTTTGGTCTGCCTCAAAAATTACTACATAAACTTCAACTTGTTCAAAATTCGGCTGCTCGTATAATTACTAAAACACCCTATTCTGATCACATTACACCCGTTATTCAGCAGCTTCATTGGCTGCCAATAAAGTTTAGGGTCAACTACAAAATTTTAGTCCTTACATATAAGGCCATTCATTCTTGCCCCCACATATCTCTCACAGCTCCTACAAGTCATTAAACCCTCTCGTATGCTCAGATCCTCTTTTTCCATTAACTTAAATAATCCACCAGCACGTCTTGTTACGATGGGATATCGAGCATTTAGCAGATCGGCACCTTCCTTATGGAACTCTTTACCTGCTTATCTTAGGAATATGACTACCCTTCACCAATTTCAGGCTAATCTTAAAACTTATCTGTTCAAAATTGCTTATTCATTGTAACTGTTATTGGTGTTTTATATGATGTTTTATTTGGATTTTAAATTTTCTAGTTATTGAATGTTTATTTTTTACCTGATTGTACAGTGACCTTGAGTTTTTTGAAAGGCGCTTCAAATAAAATGTATTATTATTATTATTATTATTACAACACCCTAGTACTATCTTGAAAAGAGGAAATTTAGGGTGTTTTTAATGATTTCAAACACGAAAATGGATCAAATTCGACTCGAACATGTGTCATGGTTAGCATAATAATTTACAGCCAGTCTTTATTTTATGTCGATCCTTTCAAGCAGAGCTGTACCATGTGGTAGTGGTTAGCACTGCTACCTCACAGATCTACCGACCAGGGTTTGAATTCCATGCCCAGCTGTTGCTTGTAGAGTTTGCACATGCTTCCCAAGTCCCATATCTCCAAAGTCATACCAGTTAGGTTAATTGTTCACCTAAATGGGTTCTGTGTTAATGTGTCTGTGAGTGGACCCTTCAATGGGCTGGCACCAAATCCACAGTTGGCTCTTGTGTTGAGCCCAGTGCTGCCCAGATAGACTTTGTGACTCCGTGGTGCATTTGATTTGGTGGGTTTGAGAATGTTATGTTATGCTAATTTCTCACATCAGCAATTAACTGTTTTTTTTTCTGTTTACTTTATTTTGGAAGAAAAGACTCATCAGCAAAGAAGGATAGTTTCTGAACTATTTTGGTTATTAGGTATTGTTTCTGCATTAAAATCATATTCCTGTTTAGGACTATTCTTTTCGAATCCCCCGTTATCAAACTTCTTGTCACTCTTCAGATGATTGTTCTTGGATGGCATATGTATAAAAGAACCTTAAAAAAGGTGGAAACAAAGTTGGAAATCCAGAGATTTAATTCCAAAGTGTCTGCGTTACACACTACAATAGTCAAATTTGAAGTTCAATTAAATGTGCGGGCAAGTTCAGGGCAGAACATTATACCAGGGCTGGGTGCTTTGCAGCAGACTGTCAGGGAGGAGATGCACATACCATTGCTAGAACATTAATACTGGAGACCAGAATGATTTCTAAATTAATACAAACCAATTTATTGATAGGAAAACCTCTTGAATGGGCCACAGCTTTAAGAGAAAGCAGCAATTCTTGTCTCCATAACCTTGGAGGTTTTTACTTGAATTCAGGGGTGTTTTTGGTGTACTTGACAGGAAAGCTGGTTTTAAGCATCATTTATTAAATTTGAAGCAAGTTTCTCAATCCATTGTTGATTATATAGTTACTTTCAAACAATTATTAGCAGATGCAGAATAGAATGAAGAAGCTTCTATTTCAGTTTTCCACTATGGCTCATCGTAGAAAATAATGAATGAGATTGTCAGCCAACTATTTAGAGGAAGTCTTCTCTTTGGTGCTCAAGATTGGTGCACATATTAAAGAACAAAAACAGGAAAAACAAAGTACTCAAAAAAAAAATAACAAAGTGTTCTTTGGTGTGGTTCAGATGAACTTTTGTAGTTTGTCCTGTTAACAAAGCAGCTTGACAGTTCCTGTAACTTTAGAGAGGAACAATTGTAGTTTCACCTCTAATTAATTCAGGAACTGCTAAAAAATGTATTAGCATCTCTTTAATAAAACAATACCATCTTGATACCTTTAAGGCAGTAACAACACTTCTTTTTGGATCTGGGAAGACCACGTCTATAATTGCTTCACTAGTGGTGACTACAAATGTTAGCCATAATGAAAAGATTTCATGTTGAGTCATTGCGTCTACAGCCTCAAGGCTTATTTTAGGTTTTCTGCAGTTACAACAACATAACCCGACTTTTAACTTGGAGAACTTGTCTCCTGGATAGGAAAGTGTTTTGAATCCTGCATTAGAAGACTTGCTTTAACAATTGTCAGTCATCTGTTTAACCAGAGCCATATTTCAATTACAATGATGATTTCATTAAAGAAAATTCTTTGGCACTTAAACCATATGACTGTGCAATTGATCAGCTACCTGGGACCCCATTATCTAAAGGAAATTAGACTCCAACCAGAAGCTAAGTTGTTGAGCATTATGTACTAGAAAATGTAGTCAATTGTTTCATTAGACCACCTGCTAGCGCAATCAGAGCTGAATTTTTCTTTGAAGAAAAGAAGAATGACTGACTATGTTCATGCACTTATTAGGGAATTAAACAAGATTATGAAACAAACTATTATACCTTACCATTAATATCATTTATACTGGATCAGGTTAAACACAGTGCACTATTGACTAAGATGGATTTATGTGGTACCCATAATTTAATCAGAATTAATGAGGAGATGAACAGAACATAGATTTCATACCACAGCTGGACAATATGAGATCTAGCTGATGTCCTTGCTTTTTCTCAGTCATTCATTAAAGACATGTTCTGGGATATTCTGGGTCAATATGCCCTGATCTACATAGATGATGCTAACAGCCTAACAAGAGGTTATTTGTAATATTAGAGAAGTTTGAGTATCATTGGACTTTGGTAATTTCTTTAGGGTATGAAATCTCTCACAATGGGTTAAGTATGGACACCTCCAAGGTGTGCACTATTATAGAATGGTTGTTCCTAAGTCAATCGGACATTGAGCAGGCTTTGATAACTACTGTAAATGTTTTACTAAGAGCCTCAGTAGTATTGTAAACATGGCTTACTAATATAACAAGGACAAAGACCAAGAACCTTGTTTGTAACCACATCATTTGTTTGAAATAGCAGAGAAGGAATTCTTTATTAAGGCTCAAGTGTTAAAACATCCTGATTCCTCCTTAGAGGCTGAAGTCGGAGCATCTTCTTACAGGGTGTTGATAGTGACATCCCAGCATTTTTTAGATTTAAAGAAATTATACCCATTTGCTTTTTTCTCTGAAAAATGAGTGCACTCTAGCAAAACTATGATGTCAGAAACAGAGAATCAGTACCTGATAAATTAGCTAAATTAACTTTGCAAGAATGGAGACATTTCTTACAAGTCACAGAGTAACCCTTCCTTATTTTAACAAATCACAATATGATTTTTCTCAAAACAGCTAAAAGATTAAATGCCTGGCAATCTAGATGGGTTGCATCTTTAGTAGGTTTAATTTTACAGAGAGAGCGAGCGAGCGAGCGAGCGAGCGTTATTTGTTTCCAGTGGGAAATTTGGCTTTTGACTGGTGTTCTTTAAATAAATAAATAACAAACACATACACTCTGGTCTGAGCACACACCAAAACGACTGAAAAAGGAAGAAAATCTAAAAACACAGAAAACATTTGACTTGTCACAGACACAGTGATCTGCTCTATCCTTTCTTATATACAGTAGCTTCTCTGTGTTCCAAGACCAACCCAACCTGTCACTGATGTGGACCTCCAAATACTTGTAGGAATGGACCACCTCTATATCCAATAGTGACCGGACATAGAGGCTCTTTGGTGCTGTGAAAGTCAATAACCAGTTCCTTGGTTTTACTGATGTGAAGATGCAGACAATATTTTTTGCACCAAGAAACAAACTTCTCCACCTGACTCCTCTACTTTGTCTCATCCCCCTTATCACTACACCCCATAACAGCAGAAGCATCAGAGAATTTCTGCAAGCAACATGACCTGGTATTAAACAGTATTGATAGTCTGAGTTTGATATTTTTAAAGTAAGAATCCAGAAGGCTGGACACAAAGGGATAGTGGTCCACCATCTTAAACAATAGTGGTGTGATGATGTCTCAATTAATTTCACTGTCAGTTAAGTGATAACAATGGAAACTATTACCAAAATTAAAATGGCTGTGGCCATGGAATACGCATGGAGAAAGGTGGCATGCACAGAGAGAGAATAAAAACGTCAGCATGATGACATTACCAAAATAATATTAATTACTAGCAATGCCAAAAACAAAATCAAAATATTAAATTAAAAGCATGCAACAAATACATAGACACATTCAAAAATTGAAATCCTGACAGTGGGAAGGTTAATGCACAAGGTAAACATGTGGAGGCCCTGGCAGTTGAACAAATGTCATGCAGATCCTCTACGAATCTACCTAAAAATGAGCACATTTTACAATTATGAATAGCCAATCACTTCATTAAGTTCAGTTTATTGGTCAAGAGTCCGGTCTTCAAAGGCTTGTTTCCCGTATGAGTGCATTTTCTCTACATGCACTTTTGGAAGGATTTACTTACCAGTATTTTAGCAAAAATGCACACATTTTGCACATTGTAAGCAAACAACTGGATGACTTGACCTGTGGATTATGTGACACCAATGATGTGAAATTCTTTTCATAGACATTTTTGACATGGTTTCCTGTAGTGAAGCACTGGTCTCCACTGATGTCTTAATGTAACAGAAACTTTGTTATCTTTGTACTCGATCAAAATGTGACATTTTCTCTGCTATCACTACAAAGTACTTAGGGTAAGTAACACATAAAAACGTATATTTTTTGGGTGGAGTATTTCTTTAGGATATAGAGGAGTGTAAGGCAGGGTGACACAGCTATCTAGATCGCAAGTTGTCTTAGCTCATTTTAAAATGGAGGAGAGAAGTAACAAAGGTTTAACACGTTTGACTGGTGACAGCGCTAAATATAAGGGAATTAACCTTAAGTTACCTCCACCTTCTTTCAAGCTGCCTCTTGACTGAAGCTTTCTTCTTCTTCTTCTTGTCATTCTCCTACTTAAGCCTGATGCTGTAGGCTGCACCGAACATGGATTGGGGGGATGGGGGGGGGGGGAATAGAAGAAGACATATGGCTTCTGGAGTCTAATGATGAGTATTTACATGCATCTGGGCATTCAGTGGCACTCCAGTATGCCTCACTGTGATGGATGTTCCTTGAGCAGGTCAGCAAGGCCACCCTCTGTGCCTGCCACACACTCACCTCCCAGATTTGATTGCACTTCCAGACGGGGTGATCTGACAGAACACTAGGACACCTGCTGTGGAGGAGGAGGGTTGCTGGAGGTTTATGCTCACTTCTTTGGTTAGACCCTTCTGAGTCTGACATGGCACACAAAGAGAGATTTGATCATTCTTAACGGAGCTTGTACAATGTCCTTGAGGAATGCAAGCAATAAAAATCAACAATCTTATATTCACAATCAAAAGTGGATGACAAGCCCCTCGCCACTTCTACTTACAATCAAGCACTTGAGAGGTGGGTAGTCTTTCCATATTTCTTTTCCTTGTGGTGCTTACACTTTTTGACTAATCATTCAAAAACAGGCTGGACCTCCACTGGTTCTCTGCTTTTGTATACTTGTGGATTTGCTAGAACTTGAGATTTACTCTATTGTATTGTGTGTTTCACGTATTTTGTATGTTTATAATGTAAATGTTGCATGGTTTAGAAATATTTCTTTCATAATATATTAAAACTCTCCGAGCTTGTGCTCAGCAAGGAGACCCATAAAAAAATAAACTGGACTGAAGTCAAGATACTGAGGACCTTCCACTTTCTTATCCATGTCTCCTCCAAATCATATGCAATGAAGTCAAAATAAACAACAAAAAATGAACATTTTTATCGTTGAGTGGCACAGCAGAGGGCCTCTAACTCTTGGATCCAGATTGGAGTTTGCATGTTCCCCCAATTCTATGTGAGATTTTAATTCACATATCCAAAGATGTGGTAGTATGGTTGATTAGTGATTGCAGATTGGTCAAATGTATGTGTGAGCAGGCCTTGTGTTGGGCTTGCACCCTGTCCAGGACTGCTTTGCAACCAGTGCTGTCATGTTAGGCCATGATCCCTCATGACCTTCAGATGGAGAGCATTTCAGAATGTTACTGTCATCATGTGGGATGGCAAGGTGACACAGTTGTTAATACTGCTTCCCCATAACTCCAGGGACATGACTTAGAATCCTGGACCTCTCACTGTCAGTCGTCCCTCTGTGCTTTCCTCTCGCATCCCAAAAACTTACAGTTGAGGCTAATCATCCTTTAATGGACTGGTGTCCTGTCCAGGTTAGCTTACAGCCTTGTGTCCCCTGATTCCTAGTCTTTGTCTTCCTACACAACTATGAATGCACAATCATCAATGGCATCATCAGTCTGCTGCAAAGCACCCAGCTCTGATTGATGTTCTGCCCTGAACTTGCCCGCTCATTTAATTGAACTTCAGATTTAACATCATCAGAAATCTCTTTCATGGGTTGATCTGAAAGATCAATGAGATCAATTCTAGATTTTCAGACTTTGTTCTGCCTTAAGCAGATTTTTGTTGAGTTGGAACAGTAGTCCAGAGTTCTTGATATGAGATATCCATTATTAAACCCATTGAATTCAGTTTATGTTCCTATCAGAACTGAGTGCAAGCCAGGAACCAAACCTGGATAGGTTAGATACAAATGTTGACATTTTCAGATTGCCAGTTTCAGTTTTGATCTTCACATTTGCACCTTTCTAACACTGAAGTCAAGTCTCCTTCTCTGCCCAGTGTAGTCCAAAGTGATGGTTATGGAAAGTGTTAACATTTGAATCTGATTTCTTCAGCAGTAGTCACACAAAGGCCATTCTGAGGGCATCAGAACAGTCCTTGTCTGTAAGGAGCTCTTGATTTAATCAAGTGGAGGTGCTCTCAAGTTTTTCAATAATTTTGTTGGACCAAAGATCTAAAAGAGAGGTGGCTGGTGTCTCCTTAGAAGTCAACATTAAAGTTTTATGAAATTGCGAAAGCATTGTGTGCAGGGAGGGGGTATAGTTTGCTTCAGTAGAAAAATCTGAATGGAAACAGACCATTCAGCCCAACAAAGCACACCAGTCCTATCCATTTAATTCTTCTAAAATAACACCAAGTTGAGCTTTGAAAGTCCCTTAAGTCCTACTGTCTATCACACTACTTTGTACATTCTGTGTCAAGAAAAACTTGCTAATGTTTGAGCGAAATTTACTCTTAACAAGTTTCCAATTGTGTCCCTTTGTTCTTGATGAACTCATTTTAAAGTGAAATCCTTGATCCACTGGACTAATTCCCTTCATAATGTTAAACATTTCTCATTTTACTCTTCTTTGGCGTAAACTGAAAAGGCTCAGCTCTTTTAATCGTTCCTCATAATTCATCCCCTGTTACCCTGGAATGAGCCTAGTCGCTCTTCTCTGGGCTTTCGCTAGTGCTACTATGTCCTTTTTGTAGCCTGGAGACTAAAACTGTACCCAGTACTCCAGATGAGGCCTCACCAGTGTGTTATAAAGCTTGAGCAGAACCTCCTTGGACTTGTACTCCACACATCATGTTATATAACCTGATATTCTGTTTGCCTTCTTAATGGCTTCTGAACACTGTCTGGAAGTTGATAGCGTGGAGTCCACTATGACTCCTAAATCTTTCTCATAAGGTGTACTCTCGATTTTCAGACCTCCCATGGTGTATTCAAACCTAACATTTTTACTTCCTGTGTGTAATACTTTACATTTATTACATTAAATTTCATCTGCCAAAAATCTGCCCAAGCCTGTGTGCCAGGGCTATTACAATAACAAATTCAGTTGGGCCAGATTTTCAAACCAAGAAATTTAGCTGGGCCAGACATTTTCAGTCTCCAGTAAGCAGCGGATAATGCCACATTTTAAACCAACACAAGTGAAAATATTGAAATACAAGTAATGTTTATGCATTGTTTCCCTCTTAAATTTGTCACATCTGACACAGGTACATCAGATAGTGCATTAAAAAGAAAAACAATAAAAAACTGTAACTGAGCATAATCTGAGGCAATAGCAATATGTTTTTCCACTTTTGAAATACAAATAATAAACATTTTGGTCATATCTGACCTAGGCACATCTCAAAGTGCATAAAAACAAACTAGTGCACAGTATTAGTAATAACATTTGTTTCCATTTTGAAATAAAATAAATATTCTGCTCACATCTAAACCAGGCACATGACAAAATGCATTTAGCAAAATAACAACGAACTATCAAAGCTATTAGTGCACAAACCCATAACAAGTGATAACAGTAACTGACACACATGAATACAACGTCTACTGCACACTGAGGGAGCACAGGTTCATTTTAAATCACCACATGTGTGATCAGCGGTGCCTTTTTCCTAAACAAAAGGTGGTGTTACGCCTACATTGTGTTTGGATCAAGTCTGAGGTTGCGTGAAGGTATACAGAGGCCGAGAGCCCTAGTGCTACATGTTTTGTTTATTTGGTGAAAAAACATAACATTTAAAATTTTAAATTGACAAATCATCAAATATGTTACTAATAATTCTTTACCTTTATATAGCACTTTACTTACTACTCAACGTGCTTTGCAGACTCCACACTGGAAGGACCCAGGACGCGAGACCATGATCACTTTATTGTGAAGCAGCAGCACTTCCATTATGCCAGTTGCATAGATGTGCCGTCTTCTATAATATTGTACCTGACAGTTTAGGGTTACACAGAATTTCCGAAATTGAAGAATATCCATTGGAGGTTAATAACGAGCTCTACGTTCTACTAAAAAGTTGTTATGTAGTCCTGCAAAGCAATCAATGCTTAGTTTAATTGAGTTTTAAAGAAAATTCCAAGCTTTTTGCATGTTTTCGTCAAATGCAGTCTTTCTAATTCGTTCTTTGCTTTGAGTGTAAATGGCTGATCACCGTTAACATAGGATCTTGCAAGATCGAGGCATGTGAGTGGAGGGCCAACCCATCATTTGAAGAGAAGTACAGAGACAGTGCTTGTCAATAACAAGGCGTTCGTTGGAGTAACAGTTAGCTTCATTTGCGAAAACCCACATTCGCAGTTGCTTGATAAAACTGGAATACAACTAAGACTCAGCACACAATTGATTACAGAATCATTTAATATTGCAGTGACAGATGGCGCTGACATCCCATTAGGCTCTGCAGTGCTGCACCTAAAATTAGACTGTTAATTATGATTTCTTTCATGGTGAGTTTCAAACAGTTGTGTTTAATTTTGGTTTTGTAGGTTTTGGCAATGGGAGTGTTTTTTATTGAAGGGGGTCTGAGTTTGCTTATTACCTCTAACCGATGCTGCCTGGTTTATGTGTCCCGGTATTGGGACTGAAGGGGGAGGCTTAATTTGAATATTGCCATTTGTAGTGGTTGTCTGCATTATTTGAACTATTAGTATTAAGAAAAGAGTAAAGAAAAAGTGCTTTAATTGATAAAGCAGGTGTATCTGTCACAATATGTAGTCGTTGCCATGACAAGCTGTCACTGAACCGGCGCGTACCGTGACAAAAAAAATGTATAGATACACGACAATGTGCTGAATTGTGGGTTGAATTGAATTGTTGGTAGGCTACGTGGAGTGTTGCATTCATGGTCTGTACAACTGTCGGAGTTTATGTATCAATTTCTGAAGGCTTGCAAAATGTGTTTTTCTCTGCGTTTCTGGTGAGACCACAGGCTGGGCCACTCGGAGGTTGTTTCATAATAATAATAATAATGATTCATTACATTTATATAGCGCTTTTCTCAGTACTCAAAGCGCTATCCACACAGGGAGGAACCCAGGAAGCGAACCCACAATCTTCCACAGTGGCCCGTAGGCTGCCCTTTGAATAGGCCGACTATATGCTCTCCAAGTTCTTCTGTAACGATTCAATGGATTCCAGATTCTCAGCAAATCTCTGTATCATTTGCAAACTCAATATTAACTCAATATATTTAAAACAGGACCAACCATATCACTGACCTCTGGTTCCTCGCACCATAACTCTCTGCTTCCTGAGTTTTAGCCAATTTTGCACCCATCTACATATGTCACCCTGAAATCTCACTTGATTTAGTTTGATGCCCATACCTCAGCCATACTAGATCTTGAAGCAGATGTTTCTCTTTCTAAACTTAGGTTATCAGGTGTACAATATAATTGTTCCGGCTTCTGTTGGGATGGCTGTTATGCTTTCTTGTCTGTCAGATTAGTCACTGTTTTAATTAATGACAAGGGTTTCCTCTGGCTTTCTCCTTGTTTTTAGTCTGTACTGTTTGGTAAAGCTGTGAGTTAGTTGTCATCCAGTTCTGTTCTGATCATATTGCTGGAAAGTGGAGATGTGTTGCATGTTGAGTAGCAGATGCAAGTAAGAATTTAATTATATTATGTACATGTGACAATAATAACCCTACGAACCTTACAAAAATTCATTAATACGTTGGTGAAAAATATGCTTTCAATTACTTTTCAGGTACACGTTCTATTCACATACATGTCCATGCATAGACTTGATGGTATTATACTAAATAGTCTGTTAAAGTATCCATCCATCCATCTGTTTATTTTCTAACCTTGCTTGTACATTTCAAGGTTGCAGGGAGCCAATGAATATCCCAGCAGCACTAAAGCACATGGCTGGAATCATCCCTGTTGAGGATATTAGTCAATTACAGGGCCCACTCATGCAGACCGCCACACTGCCCCACTCACCAGGCATATGCAGAGTTGCTAATTAACCAATTCACTTGTCTTTGAGAAACCCACAGACGTGTACAGTCCACGCAGAATGGAGCCACACTGGGATACTTTGAGGATCTGAAGCACAAGAGAGAAAAAAACCCCACATTTTAATACTAGACATTATAAGGAAAGAGAAGCATGACTTAAAGAGAATTGGCAGGAAAGATGAAAGGACGTAGGATTCTGTTTATGTCTGTTAAGATTCTCTTTATGTCGTGTCCATAGCCATTTTTCCTTTTTGTTTATCTGTGTGTCTTGTTTTGTTAATTTGTTTGTTAAACTTCACTCCCACCAGGTGTTGCCTTAATTAGGAATGCAGTCACCTGAAGGAAATACAAGACCTTGATTTGCTCACACCTCCTTGCTATACCATTAGGTGTTTTCCAACCACAGGAACTTTGTTTTCAGGAACCGATGAGTTCCTGTATGATGTGGGCTCTGGGTCACTTGTGATCCCTGGCCACTTTTGTGTCTTGAATTTCCACTACACAACAGGAACTGTAATCTTTGTACAAAATATGTGATCTGCAAAGAAGAGTGATGCGGTGTGAAGTGCGGTGCATTCAGGCGGTCACTGAGGAGCCACGCAGCTTATTGCTTTGAAGCATTTGCAACTTCACAGGGGAGTTCATTGCTGCAATATGGTGCACGGCACGGTGATATGATGAGATGTGAAGTGCGATGCTCCATCTTTACTGAAGTCCAAACTACTAACAGATTTGTATGGTGGCGCCAGTGCTTATGGTCAGCCAATCCGCACAATTTGTCTCTTGAGCCCCACCCATGATAGTTTCTGGTTGAACAAAAAGTACATACCGAGGAGAAGGAGCTTGTAACAAAAGTACTAGCCAGGAGCTATAAATGCCCTATTCCTGAGTTGCTAAAATTGTTTCTGCCCCCCAGCCCCTAGTCTTCAGTGAGACCTCTGGAAACTTAGAAACATATATAAAAAAATGTCCCTTGAAATCCCACATTTCATCTCCTGGGTTTAAATTCTCTTTTCCAGTTTTGAGGTGAACTACGACATATCCTTGGGTGGCCTCTTGTATTTTATAATTTCTGTGATATGGTAAGTTCTTCTTTTGCTTTCTTGTTTGTTTTTACCCCCTCCCCACACCTTTTTTTCATATTCTTTTGCCAGTACCTGATTCAATTTGCTAATAAATATACATTTAAATTAAAATAGTTGGTGGTGTTTTGTTTTTTGTTCTTTTGTTCATCCCAGCAGAAAAAACTCTGAACAGCTAAAGATTATTTAATATAAAAATCATGCTAGAATCCACCCAAGAAACAGAAAAAGACAGTGAAAGAAGATGTAAATTATATGAATAGACTTTAATTTTTTTGTTTGTAACCAATGAGACAATTTTGTTGAATAAAACCCCAAATGTTTAAAACATAAAAAACACCCATAGCCTGACTCCTTGATTCTTTTTGTGATTTTCACTTTGTTCTTGATGGTTGCTGTACAACACCCACCAGCTTCACTGCTCTTCAAGTTCAGCCATCAGGTGGTTTTCTGCAATGAGTCACGTGGAATCGGTTGAAGAGAAGGAGTCCCCGGGGTCCAACCTCAGCACAAACATTACTGATGTCTACTGAATCACTGAAGTGGACCAGAGACTCGTCATTTCATTAGCTGATCTGCTGTGCTTTCTGAAGATGTTTGCTCTTGAGAAAGTACAAGTCAAGTCAACAATTTCTTGTTTTAGAGCTCAAGTGCCTCTCTGTCACAGATTTATGTATGTGAGCTGAACACCGTTGTTGTTAGCTGCTTGTTCAAGTACAACCGTTGTCTCTTAAAGTGTGTGTGAACCCCCCAGCACAATACACTGTGGCTTCCAATGATGTGATGATTCAGTCAGAAAGTAAATCTAAGCTTCACATACTGCACCTTTTCCATCTTCAATATGTTCAGTAAATGTTGAAAAATGTACAATTTGTCGTGTGATATCTATGGAGCCCACCTATCTACAGAATTTATCATGACTTGAATGGAAAATTGGAACACATTGGAGGAGTCGTTCATGCAGGAATCTGAAAAATTCCAAAGGTTCACAAACTTTTTTTTCACTAGATTAACCATACTGAATTTATAATTATTATAGTATTGACTGAGGTGTTAAGTGGAGGTGTCTATAAGAATGTGTTCAGTTACATTTGAAAAGAAAACTGAATTATATACAGTAAGATACTGTAGATAAAGAGGTGGGGATAAAAATATATAATAGGTAAGGATAACACTACATTCAACATAGACAAATAGGAAATGTGCAATAAAATATATATTGTAGAAAGGCACTATATCACAGATAGATAGATAGATAGATAGATAGATAGATAGATAGATAGATAGATAGATAGATAGATAGATAGATTGTTGGGGTGGGATTCATCCTTCAAGACCCTGAACTGGATTAAACAGTTTGTAAAACAGATGGATGAGTCTTTGAAACAAACAAATTTCTATTTTTAAATATAAGTGTGGGCAGCACGGTGGCTCAGTGGTAGCACTGCTGTCCCGCAGTACAGAGACTGGGGTACACGGCTTCAGTGTTCCCCACCTGGACTTTGCATGTTCTCCCTTCAGGTGATTCCCTTCCCTCCCACAGTCCAAAGACATACAGGTTAAGAGAACTGGCGTTGGTATAACTGGGAGTGTGTGTTCACCTTGTGATGGACTGGCGCCCTGCCCAAGTGAGGTTTCCAGTCTCCAGTTTCCCTGTCCCCCCGCCCTAGATAAGCAAGTTAGGAAGATGGATATGTGTTTACCATATTCTAGCCAATAGTTTCGTTGAAGCTTTGTGATACTGTTCACCACGAAAGGAGCTATATAAAGATGCATGTCACGAGTGTTTCAGTCATTCCAAGAACCCCAACTTCTCAGCTTTCTCTATCCAAAATATTTACATGCTTCCCCTGTGGTGTAGCGGGTCCACAGCTCAGATCAAAGGCCACTTTTTAAATAAACATTCGCCATGCTCGCGGCTTAGAGAGGGGGTGTGGTAGTGTGGCAGGAGTGGTTCCCTGGTGAATTCGTGATGCGGGCGGTCCTCGCTTAAGTGCACAGGTGAGGAGTCGTCCGCATCTGTAATTGATGCCGGGAGCTGCCTATTGCTAATTGCTAATTGCTAATTAAATAACAGAAGGGCAAGGCGGGTAGGGGAGAGAAAAAAAAAACGGGAGGTTAATGGAGAAGAAGGAAGCAGGACGGAGAAAGCCGGTGTGAGACAGAAAATGCCATGTGCAGACTCGCGCTGTTAGCAAGTAGCTGGGGAGAGGCGATCCCGAGTGGGGTGTTTGGCCGGCACTGGCACCTGAGCGCTTGTTTGGTGCAGGAGTGACTGGGAGAGGGTTGGCTCTCTGCAGCGAAGGCAGCTGGAGTCTGCGACTTGGGAAGTGGAAGCCCCAGTGTGAGCGTCCTGGTCGCTGGGGAGCCATAGTCTCAGTCTGGGTGAGCAGAACTGGAGCCAGGGATCAGAAAGGCCACCAGACCAGTACAGATAAGAAGGTCAGCTGCATGTAGGGTGACTCCCCTGGCGCATAGCCTGGATGGGAGAAACATTGGAGTCACCAGTAAAAGAAGGCACCGGGCTTTGTTTTAAAAGACTGCTTCCAGCCATTGTTTTAACCTTGTTGTTTTTTTCTAGTGTGTTTTTAATGGCCACAATTCACCGTTTTTTATTGGATTATTTATTTGAAGATTTTTGAAGCACTGCACTATTTATTTGAACACTGTTTTGATTTTGTTAATTTTTAAAATAAAAGCACTTTGCACTTTTTGCACCATCCCCTTGCTTTGTTGTGCCTCACTATCCAGCTCATCTGTAACATTACCGACTGTGTCAGGTTCGAGAGCTCCCAGAAGCTGGATGGGAACATGGAGCAGAACCCGCATCGTCACATCCCCATACCACTGAGTGCCTTTTCCAGTAAGAGACACAAGTGTCTGCTGGGGCCTAAAGGCATAGGTGTCCATTTAAATAGGTATAAGGGAAAGGCTCAATTAGATAGATAGATAGATAGATAGATAGATAGATAGATAGATAGATAGATAGATAGATAGATAGATAGATAGATAGATAGATAGATAGATAGAAATTAAAGTCACTGTATAATAAATAGATAGATAGATAGATAGATAGATAGATAGATAGATAGATAGATAGATAGATAGATAGATAGATAGATAGATAGATAGAAATGTCATTTCATTCAAACATTAAGGCAGATATGAGACGTTTTATATACAGTAAAAGAAAGAGTTGTATAGATAGTTACAGATAGCTAAGAAGTTGACAGCATTTTACAGTGATGCTCCCTTTGAAAGGCATTATATAAAAATAAAGTTTTCTTTGATGATTTTCACTGTGAAGGGCGGATATAACATAGAAGGAGCTCCAGTGTTAGAAGTGAACCACTGTGTGCATTTCTAATTATGGCCCCATCACTTTCATCAAGGAGCAGACTTTTCTTCAACTTATCCACCACTTCAGCCCTGGGATTCAAACTCCAATCACCGTCCCCTCACAAAGCCAGGGCTCATTACTGAAGTTCCAAAAAACTCTCCTTGTTGTCCATATGGAAAAGGCCTCTATCTGGAGTTCTCTCTTAATGGATTATAAAACTAGCGGCCGTAGATGCATTATTCTATTCCCTAAATGCAAACCCAAGGTAGTTTCACAGTTCCTCTGGGTTAACCCAGATATGCTTTTCATTTTTTTATTGAAACACATGCAGGTAATATGTATTCCATGTGACCACAAAAAACACAGCACACAGCTCCAGTATGGTTTTTACATTGAATCTGTTCATTCACCTGGGCATTTGAGGTTTTTTTTTTCATTTATCTTTAATCTTTTGTAGGATTGTGATTAACTATCATTAGACACAAAAGCTGCTAGAGAACAGCCTGAAGTGTACAGGAAAGAAGACAAAGACAGAGTGACTCGATAAAGGGTCTGGAGCTGTTAGTGAGCCGAGGGGCCTGCCATCATCACAAAGTCAGCAGACTGAGTAATTCACATAGGGTTGTGCCTGTGAGTTACTGTATTATGTATTGTATTCAGCACCTTTTTTGGATTTTCCAAATGCAAAACTTTCAATTGACAGAAATCACTGTATATGGTATACAGCAAATCAAATTTATAATTTTCAAAGCAAAGCTGGTAATCTGTTAAAATCACTGTTGTGTTTTCTGGGTTAAACAGACTCTTGTGCGTCTTTGTCTTTCTTCTCATATTTCCTGTTAAATTGTATTCTTATCCTTCCATTTTTCTATCCATGCATTTTCTAACCTGCTCGTCATAATTAGGGCTGTGAGGATACAGTGCTGAGGGAACTAGGGGACTTGACTTTCTTTTTTAGAACATTAGAGCAGTCTTGATGAGAACAGGCCATCCAGCCCATCAAGCTCACCAGTCCTATCCACCTAATTTCTCCAAAATAACATCAAGTCAAGACCTGAAGGTCCCTAAATCCTTCTGTCCACCACACTACTTCTTCATTTATTCCAAGTGTCTATGGTTCGCTGTGTGAAGCAAAACGTTCTCTAGTTTGTGCAAAATCTCCCTTAACAGGTTTGCGTCTGTGCCTCCGTGTTCTTAATGAAGAATTTACTTTAAAAGTGTTCCTGTAATGATAATTGAATGCTTTTGTAGTATCTCTGTAATGATGTGCCTTTAAACAGTGTCATGTAAAGTAAAGATTTGACTGATTTACCAATGGACTGCACCTCCTCCAGGGTTGCTCCTGCCTTGTGACTGATGCTGCTAAGATAGTCTTAGGCTCCCACAACCCAGAACTGGGCAAAGGCGGTAAGGAGAATGGATAGATGGACTAACTCAACTCAGTTTTTCTTCGATTTGTTGGGACTGTGGAACCTTAAACAAAACAAGTATGGTCCACAGAACCCCTATAAAAGCTAATAAAGAAAAAGAGAACTGATAAGAGAATTACAAAATTAACTGTTATGTGAAAAACATTTTATTCAAGAAAATATTTGTACATAATGTAAAAAGATGTGTGGCAGACAGCTGGGGTTCATGCTCAGTCAGGACACCTGGAAGATGGAAGGACTGGGAGAGGAACAGTACCTCCCCTGAAACACGAGGAGGCAGCCACCCTGGTGGGTGTTGGGGCCACAGGAACAGAGCTTGTTAACTCAGCCTTATGGGGACCTGTGGCCACCACCAGGGGGCGTCTGGATGGCTCAGAAGCCATGGTATGCAGGACTTCCGCCACACCAGGAAGTGCTGCAGGAAGGTCATCAGGGAGCACCTGGAGCACCTCCGGGTGAACTATAAAAGGGGCCGCCTCACTCCAGTCAGGGAGCTGGAGTCGGGTGGAAGAGGACGGAGTTTGTGAGGAGTGGAGTAGAGGCGGCAATAGAGAGAAGAAGAGAAAGGACTGTGAGTTATTTGTAGTGATTTGTGCACAGTGTGTGAAGTGCGAAGGACTGTAAAGAAGAGAACTGAAAATAAAAAGCGTGAATTTGTGTCAGTGTGCTTCTTATGTTTGTCTGTGCCTGGTTACGCACTGGTATAGCGCCATCTACTGTCACTGATGTAATACAATACAATACAGTTTATTTTTGTATAGCCCAAAATCACACAGGAAGTGCCGCAATGGGCTTTAACAGGCCCTAACTGACATCCGGCACTGCCGTGAGTGGCAGCCTTTTCAGCAGCTCCGTGTATGACTGTATATGTATGTGTACTTTTCTACTTTTATTTTTCTATTTTTATTTATTGATCACTCCTATTACTTTATTTTATGTGGCTTCGTTCCCTGGACACACTTACTTTTACAATGTGGGCATGGATTTTTACACGCCGAGACTCGCCTATTCAAGTACTCAACTTTGAGCGCTGACAACAAATGCCAGTGCCGGTGTGGTTCCATATTTACCCGACGAGGTAAGAAGGCGGTATCGTGGCAGCAGAGCCGGCACTAAGCTAAAAATGAAGCGGCTTGCGAGAAAGTGGCGTTTCAAGCCTTCGGTGCCTTCTGTGATTCTGGGGAATGTAAACTCAATCTCAAATAAGATCGACGAACTGGCTGCGCTGGTGAAAAATGTCAGGACCTACAGAGAATGCAGTTTGTTGTGTTTTTGTGAAACCTGGCTAAATAACACCATCCCAGATGCCAATGTGGAGCTACCCGGGTTTAGCACAGTTAGAGCGGACAGAGATGCAAGTACCTGTGGGAAGCACAAAGGAGGAGGACTCGCTCTCTATGTTAATACACGGTGGTGTAACTCTGGACATGTTAACTTCAAAGTCTCCACTTGCTGTAGGGACATCGAACTGTTGGCCGTAAGTTTACGTCCCTACTACTTGCCCAGAGAGTTTGGACATGTCATTGTTGTCATCGTGTACATCCCTCCTCGGGCGGACGAGGAGTCAGTGAGTGACATCATCCATTCTGCTGTTGCTAAGTTACAAATGCAGCACCCTGAGGCGCTTGTGCTAATCACTGGAGACTTTAACCATGTGACGCTGGACAAAACAGTACCTGCATTCTCCCAGTATGTGGACTGTAACACCCAGGGAAATAAGACTTTGTGAATTTCCCATTGGGATTAATAAAGTATCTATCTATCTATCTATCTATCTATCTATCTATCTATCTATCTATCTATCTATCTATCTATCTATCTATCTATCTATCTATCTATCTATCTATCTATCTATCTAATAATAAAAACTGTTTCAGGCATGACAAATATAAATTCACAGTCTTAATAAGAAGGATAGACTTCAGGATAGACTTCATTAGGACATTAGAAAAACTGTAGACAAGCACAGGCCATTCAGCCCAACAAAGCTCGCCAGTCCTGTCCACTTTATTCTTCTATAATAACATCAAGTTGAGTTTTGAAAGCCACTAAAGTCTTACTGTCTGCCACACTACTTGGTAGCTTAATCCATGTATTTGTGGTTCTCTGTGTAAAGAAAATCTTCCTAATGTTTGTGTGAAATTTACCCTTAACAAGTTTCCAACTGTGTCCCTGTGTTCCTGTTTCAAAATTTATTTTAACTCTTTCAGGGCTAATTGTTTTTTTTCATTTTCTCCCAGATCTGAATATTTTTCCCAAAAAACTCAGTTTTCTAAAAAACATACAAAGCAAACACTTTATGTCTTTAACATTAAACATTAGCTTTCTAAGATCGGCTGTCACACTGCTTACATACTTACTACATACCTGTTTGTCTAACCATTTATATTCTGAAGGGCACTTTCTGGAAAAGAAACAGCTACCTGCCTTTCGTTTTTGATTTCCAGATCACTTGCATCAAAATTGGAGTTTGATGAGTCAGCAATAATATGCAAAAAGCAAAAAAAATTAATAATGCCCACAGAGGATTTTGCTTTGCACATTCACTTTGCTGTTTTGCCCAATGTCAATGTCATTCTAAACGTTGTTTACTCTACGCTCCTCACACACACACACACACACACACACACGCACACACACGCACACACACACATGGATTCGATGTCAAGTCAATGAGTCTAACAGTCTTCCTAGCAAAGAGGGTCTACCCGTAACGTGATGGTGAGTTTTGTCAACGTCTACAGCTGATTATTACCCTCTGCCCCTAGATGTTAACTATAGTCAACATCCAACCTCAACCCCTGCTGTCGACAAAAGTTGACATCAGCCCTAAAAGAGTTAAAGTAGAGCTGGGGTCTGCTTTACTGCATCCTTTCATAATTTGAAACATTTCAATCATGTCGCCTGTTAATCTCCATTTGCTTAAACTGAATGACTCACTTACATTAAATGACACAAATTACACTGGGTAACAAAATGTAACCTGTTTGTCACATGAATCAATATCGCTGAATCTTACAGTATTTTGTTCAAGCAGAATTCAAATATCTAATCCAGAGGTTCTCAACTTGGGGTGCCCGATGGCATTTCTGGAGGTGCGACAAAGAAGGAAGGCTGAATCGTGATTCACCAAAACCGAGTGAGGTGTGTTGACTGACTTTATTGTGGTACAATCGCTGACTTGCAGTGTGCCATCATTTGTAGGTCATTTATTGGTTAGTGCTCCTGTTCTAGGATATGAAAAGAATCGAGCATTGCACATGCAATTGTCACCTGTGAATAAGCCACAGAAATTCTCGTTCTCTGGGTCCCTTGCTGTGGACGGAGCGTTCATAAAGGCAAATCACTTTTTTAAGAGAATGCAATGATCTGTAGAGGACGGTGAAGTCTAAAATAGTTTTATTTGTAGGCCCAGATCACGAAATGGCACTGCTTCTGAGGTTTGATTGACATTTTTGCCAGAGTGGGGCAAGAGGGACTGAATTTACTCAACACCTGTTGCTTACACTCAGCCCGTCTCTCCTGTTGGCGGTCCTGACAGTAGTGCAGCATTTTTAACTGTGCAGTACATCTGTTTTTGAACAGCAGTGTAGGTGTTATCGGGGGACAAAGCTTGTCAACTGTGTTTCATTGATTAGCGGCACACAGGGAACCGTTGCTTCATGGGGGTCTCCAATCCCCCAAACCCCTCTATCGTTGATCTTGTGTCATTTCCTTGTAGTGCTTGTTGCTTCGTGGGATAATCCAACCCCTGGATTGTGAATTGAGTGTCTAAGCTTCATGAGGGACACATTTAAAAGATTATTGAGATTTATAAAAGTAAATTGCTTGACTTATATTTAAATTTTACGCTCTGATTTAAAAGCTTATTTTTTTTTAAATCAGTTTGTTCATCCACTGTACTGTATGTGGTTCAATATGTGGTTCAAAAATCTGGAGCGTGACGATAATCTCCCTCGATTTATATTTAACAGTCTTTATAATATAACCTAACATTAGATTTGCCTTTTAAATCGCTTCTGCACATTGCTCCGATGATGAATATGTTGTGTCAACAAAAAGCCCTAAATCCTTTTCAGAGGTCTCTTCCTGTATGTCTTTGTCTCCCATCTTGTATTTATAATTGACTCTAACCCTAACTCTAACCCTAACCCTTTTGCCCACATGTAGCACTTTGCACTTTCCTATGTTAAACTGCATTTTTAACGTGTTCTCCCAGTTCTGTAGGTGGTCCACGTCTTTTTGGATTGTATTTGCTGCCTTCTCAGTGTCTGCTGCTTCCAGATGCTTTTACACCCATGTCCACATTCACTTTGATTTTATTTAACCCAAAATGTGTCAAGAGGTAAACTAGTCATCACATTTTTAACATAAGATCTGAGGAAAGATCAGCCAACATTCCTTCTTCATTTGTAGTCAGATCATTCTTTCCTTTTTCATTGAGCTTACCGTAAATGGAACCCAAACTTATCTTGGAGTTTAAGGAAAACGGTCTTTAAATATTCATTAACAACATTTTGTAAATGAAAGCTCACAGTAAATTTTATTTGGTTTGAATTGTGATCTTCATTTATCTTTTCTGCCTCATTTATTTGGTTAATTAAGGTTTGAAGCTATCAAAGAAGTTTTCAGTTCTTTGTAGCCAAAATTTAATTTTCTTCTTTGGGTCTTTGATTTTATTAAAACTTGATGAATATCATTTTATGTGTTTCCTGAAGTGATAAATTAAGCTTCATTTTCCAGTCTGTGTCTTTGAAGAACTGCACAAGATTACGTTTTTTGTTAAATGGAAATATGAATTAGGAGGGTAAATCGAAAAGTAAAGGTAACTTGAAAATTACGCAGTAACCACAATGAATAGAAGCTGATGCCGTGCAGCACAATCGTGATGGCTCATGGGTAGTTTGAACACACACAACGTAGTGCTCTGTCATTAATGTAGATGAAGCCCGAGTCAAATGAACATGGACGATGTGGGATTGCACCATTGTTGACCAATGCGGCGTAGTGACAATTCTTTGGCCAGAGGGGGTGAAACCTACTGAAATTCACAGCAGGACTCAACAAAACGTTTATGAATGGATAGAAAGGTTTAAAGTGAGAAGAACAAGTGTAACAGATGAAGCTCAAACCGGTCGAAATTCACCATCATGCACATTTACATTTATTTGGCTGATGCTTTTATCCAAAATGATTTATGACATTTGAGATACAACTGGTTACATTTCTTTCGTTTCTCCAATTGGAGCACAGGCAGATGAAGTGACTTGCTCAGGGTCACACAGTGTCAGTAGTGGAATCAGACCCAACAACCTTAACCACCGCACCGCATTGCCTACATCGAGATGATGACTGCATTAAGTCAACAATCAGAGAAAATCGATGGATCATGTTGTCCGCAGTTGCTGCACATTTGGATATCAGCTGTGGATCTGCACATGCCGTAGTGCATGAGGACTTGGGGTACCATAATGTTTGTGCAATTTGGCTACGCAATCAGCTAACTGAACAGCACAAGCCAACATTCCTTGGTGAATTTCAGCAGGTTTCACTCCCTCTGCCCAAACAAATTTCACTACAGCATGTTGTTCAATAATGGCACCATTCCTCAGCAGAGCGTCCATGTTCATTTGACCTTGGCTTCATCTAGATTAACAGCAGAGGGCTGTGATGTGGGTGTTTGATCTACCCATAAGCCATCATGATTGTGTTGCATTGCATCAGTTTTCTATCTGTTGAGGTTACTGCGTAATTTTGAAATTGCCTTTTTCAATTACCCTCGTATTTCTGCTCTCAGATCATCACAAAATCTTTCCAAAATCTGACCTCAGAAAAGCAAGAGAACTTTAATGTGTAGTAATAAAAAAAAAGAAATCTAACTTGAGAGGCTTGCTCAAATTAGTAAAAAAAAATCTTTTATATAATACGCTACCGTGGCTGTCCGTTTGTCTGTCCAGGATTTTAAATCACCTGTAGCTTGCAAACTGTTTGACCTATTGACCTGAAATTTGGTACACATATACTACGTGACGTCTACTATCAGCTTTTGGGGTGATGATTGACCTCCACGGTTATTCCTCTTTTTATTTTTATTTTATTTTATTGTAGAATCAACTCTCGGCAGCGGCCAGCAGGGCAGCTGTTCTCATCCCTACCACCTTCGCCGTCACTTCCTCTACCTCTTCATATCTTAAATCATTCTTGATTCAGATTGAAGACTTAAGTGACAGCTTAAGTGAAAAATTAAGAAGAACGTACTAAGTAATTGCAACACAGACACTGACTTAATCAGTTTTAACACGAAAAGATGCCGACGGAAGAAGAGAATAAGCGGCCCGCTAGGGTGGAGAAAAGAAGAGCCACTCAGGAAGAAGCAAACGCATCAACGTCTGAGCAAATGAATGCTAAACGTAGGAGGATGAAAACTACGAATGCTCAAGTCAAGTGTTTTCACTGCATGTTATTGTGCAGTCTGCTGTTACTGTAACAAAATATTAACCCACTTAGTGCAGTTAATGCAGCTCACTAGATGCATGATGGTGAATATGACAAACCATAGAGATGTTTAGTCACTGCAGTATCATGACAGGCAGCGCCCCCCCCTTCTTTGCGCTTTGCTGATCTGAGATCTGTGCGGCTGGACACAGACACACAATCAGGACTGCGTCAAATTCCGGCTCTTCGCTCACCGCTGCTAATGTTTCCAGAAGCTTCAACTGATACAAGGTATTATGGCTCAAAGAACTCCTGTAGGTTCTCACAGAACACTAGTTTAAGAAGTATTGCAGGAACAAGTAATGCTAACCTTCTTATCAAGTGTGTTTGTGGACGCAGAGACTGGATGTAACTGGCCAACTCTCAAATGTGGTGCTGATGCCTTGAAATTTCTTGTGATTCTGAGCACGGAAAATAACATAATAAATAAAAGGAATTAGATTATTAATTATAAGCAGCTTTCCAAATGCTTTTGAAAAGGTATTGTGCAGTGTGAAAGGTGCTATATAATATGAAGGTGATTGTTTAAAGGGGCTGTTGATGCTTTTCAGAAAAGCTTCCAGATACAAGTAAGACAATTTCTCAGTCATATAAAAAACCTATAAGAAATTAAATGGTTTACAGCTCTCTTTAGTTCTATGCATTTCACATAAGACGGCATGTCGCAGGCAGTGAGCGGAATGCCCATGCCGCTCGAGTTTCTTTACACTTACGAAGCGTTTTAAATAGTTTTCAGTGAGGAGCTGACGGGGCCTGCCCTGGAAACAAGATACCCGAGTCTGCCCACTGGAGGTGAATGTTGGTTCCTGGGTGGCCATTACAAGGCTGTCACGCTTGTCAGGTTTTAAAGGCCACTGTTATCCTTCCTGCCGCTGATTTGTCTGAACATACATGCACACACATGTGCTTAGGGGCAGAAAAGCAGGCAAGAGCCTGGCACTTAGAATAAATGGACACCAACGCCTTTAGGCCACCAGCAGACACTCATGTCTCTTGCTGGAAAAGACACTCAGTGGTATGGGAAAGCATGTAAATATTTTGGATAAAGAAAGCTGAGAAGTTGGGGTTCTTGGCATGACCAAAACACTCTTGACATGCAGTTTTATATAGCTCCTTTCGTGGTGAACAGTATCACAAAGCTTCAACAAAACTATTGGCTAGAATATGGTAAACACTTGCATAGGTGGTGCAGTGGTAGTGCTGCTGCTTTGCAGTAAGGAGACTGTGGAAGATTGTGGGGTCGCTTCCTGGTTCCTCCCTGTGTGGATAGTGCTTTGAGTACTGAGAAAAGCGCTATATAAATGTAATGAATTATTATTATCCATCTTCCTAACTTGCTTATCCAGGGCAGGGGGACAGGGAAGCCGGAGACTGGAGACCTCCCTTGGGCACGGCGCCAGTCCATCACAGGGTGAACACACACTCCCAGTTTTACCAACGCCAGTTAATCTAATCTGCATGTCTTTGGATTGTGGGAGGGAAGGGAAGCACCTGAAGGGAGAACATACAAAGTCCAGGTGGGGAGCACCGAAGCCGTGTACCCCAGTCTCTGTACTGCGGGACAGCAGTGCTACCACTGAGCGACCGTGCTACCCACACTTATATTTAAAAATAGAAATTTGTTAGAATAGAAATTAGAAATAGAAATTTGACTCCATCTGTTTTACAAACTGTTTAATCTAGTTCAGGGTCTTGGAGGATGAATCCCAATTCAACTATCTATCTATTGATTATATTGCGCCTTTCCCACCTACCTGTCTATCTATCTATTCTTGGCACCAGGGATTTGTGACGTGTAATTAGATAGACAGATAGCATGAATACAGCTAATGCTGCCCCCATCTTTTATAGGAGAGACATGATTTGTTGGTCCGTCAGTGTTTTTTAATTGCATAAAAAATGTCATATAATGTAGCATATGATCATCCCTCAATGCAAACTCACGAAACACACAGATAAGGTAAACATCACTATCATTATAGTCCTCTTTTTACCCAAAAGGTCACTTCTAAGCTGTATTATACCCAGATGATCGGAAGGAGATTAATTTGCTTTGGTAATGGGGCTGGAGAGAGGCAATGAGCACATGCAAAAAATAATTTCACATTACTCCACATATGTGACATCTATCTATCTATCTATCTATCTATCTATCTATCTATCTATCTATCTATCTATCTATCTATCTATCTATCTATCTATCTCTCTATCTATCTATCTCTCTCTGTCTGTCTATCTCTCTCTCTCTCTCTCTGTCTGTCTGTCTGTCTGTCTGTCTGTCTGTCATTCCAGTCACTGTATATATTTCTAATAAAGGTAAAACAAACTTAGCACAGGTAGAACCATTGTACGTACATAACGCAATGTAAAGCCAGAATATCTGTGGAAAAATAGAGTGGTCAGGCGGAGATCTGAACCTGGAATCATGGGGAAGCTCCTCAGTCCATCTTCAACAATTTCTATGATGTCTAAAGACAGCTGGTGACACCTGAGTCTGGTTATGGGGTGTCAAAGCAATGGTAGCAGATATTTATGGAAATATTCTTGTTTTTTTGTTTTTTTTTTCTATATTTAGTTTCAGAGGTGCTTTTACATTTTAATTAATGTAACATTATAGAGAGTTTTGTGTTGATTAATAGGAAATCACGTGTTGTGGACGACAGCGATACTAAAACTGAAGATGCTGGATTGGGAAAGCCAGAGTGCTAATTACTGTACTGCTGCATTATATAGTCATGTGAAAAAGTAAGTGCACCCCATGAAAATAGTGGTCTTTTTCAAAATATTTGAACAGGTAATCAGTAGAACCTCATGCAAACAGTGCCTACAAATAATACATCAACCTGAATTTGTGTATTCATTCTCATACTCTAAGTTAACAAAAATGCAGATTTGCCATGTGGAAAAAGGAAGTATACTCCTACATTTCCCAACACTTCAAATCATAAAATTAGAATCAGGTGTTCCAGGTTAGGTGCCAACGCTTAGGACCTCCTTAGGGAGTAGGTAGGTGGACCTGGTCCAGATATGAGGGTCTGGTGTTCCCTTTGCTATTGACATATGTGGAGCCATCATGCCAAGATCAAAAGAGCTCTCTAAGGCCCTTAGACAGAAAGTTATGGATGCCTAGGAGTCTGGCAAGGAAATGAAAAAGATTGCCAAACTACTGAAATCAGTCATTCTACTGTAAGGAAACCCATCTACAAGTTGCGTAGATTTCAAATACATTTTTTTCAATGGCACTTTTTCATACAAAGAATGTAGCTCAAAGTGATTTACAAGATGACAAAGAAGTAATCACATGCAAAAAAACAAATTTAAATTAGATTTAAAAAATAATGCATGAATAGTATACAAAAATAAATAGTGCACACTTATGTTAGGCAAATAAATAATAAAGAGAATTAGAGTCTTTAAATATAGGGCTGGCTGGTTTAGCAAATTCAACCCAAGATCTGACCTTTTGATAGTAAAAGAGTTCACCAAGAACCCCAAAATTTCATCCCAGGATCTTCAGGTGACTCGGGCACCGTATTCTTGAAGTTCTACTGTTTGCCTGTCCAGATAGGTTGAAAAAGTAAACCCTTTCCATGGGGTGCAGTTACTTTTTCACATGACTGCAGAAGTTGAGGTGCACTAATTCCTGTGTGCAGTCCATTTGTACTGAAGGGCCTGGCACTCTCATTCTGGAGCAGACATTCCATCAGCTTACCCACCATTGTGATGATGCCAACTAGAACCCTCATTGTCTCCTAAGGGCTGAGCTTCTTACTTTATGTAGCGCCATTCACAGTGACCACCATCAGAAAACATCCAGCTGGTCCCTTGTAATGCACTGATATGAAACAATTCACTTATTTGTCCATCCTAACTTTAGATAGTAGTAGTAATAGTCACACTATCACATGCGTAGAGGGTCCGGACAACATTCTCCAGTGTCATTATACACTTGAACATGCTAGCAGCTTTGAGAAGAAGTTATTTTAGTATTATCTGTGTATTATTTGTCACACCCGTGTGCTTTGGAGGCAGCTTAAGGGCTCTGGTGATGGTAGTTACCTGCCAAACCAGGGGTTGGCGCTGTGTTCCAATGCCTTCTCTATTCCTTCCTCTTCAGAACCGAAGACTAATTGCCATTCATACACTGATGTCAATTCTGTTTTCCACCCTCCTGGACTGTCCCCTTCCTGATTCAAATCTATCTTTGTTCTGCTTTGTATTGGACTCACATCTGAAAAAATCTTTGTAAAAAATTATTTATTTTCACTTACTTTGCATAATATGAGGTCATGGTCGTGCACCAAATTTTTTTCTGTGTCGGTCTCCTATCTTATCCATTATAAAACAAATAGGTAATAGTACCTATCATAGCAAATGCTTAAAAGGCTGTGAAATGAGCAGCTGCTATTTTATTTTATATAGCGCCTTACACCAAGTCTGCAGTGGCACAAGCACAAGAACCCTCACATCAGCCCTTGGTTGCTTTATTCAAAGTACTGTGATGGACTGGCACCCTCTCCAGGGTGTGTTCCTGCTTTGCATCCTACGCTAGCTGGGATAGGCTCCAGTACCCCCCCATGACCCTGGTCTGGATTACGCAGGTTAGAAAATAACGCAGTATGACTGAGGTGACGCTTTTATCCAATGTGTGGGTCACTTTAGCTACTTAGAGCACACAAGTGCACTTTATTGAATACAGTTCCTTTCACGGCACCATCAAGTGAGATCAAGTAAATAAAAGCCAGTAAATAGAAATCAATAAATATATTAAACACTGTAAACTGCCAATCAGAATGGCTGCGTAGCAAATGCAGGTTGAGCAGACAACACTTGTTATGTAGAGATGAGGATTTCCCAAGAAACAAAGGTAGAATCCAGATTCCATATAAATAAGGGGAAGCAGCTGAAATCAAAAAACGAATAAAGAAAGATTATTATTGACAACCTGTCCCATGTGAGGAGGTTTTAAAGACCACATAATGGGTGTGAGTGCCAACTGTAGAATAAGAGAGCGATAGAGGAGGAATGCTTAAACAGATGGCCCCGCTGCTCCTTGAGCATGACGACGTGATTTACTTACCGTGCCTCTCGAAATGTCTTGAACAAATTACGCGTGCAGTAAAATGGATTGCGTAGATTTATTCTGGCTGTAAACAAAGCAAGCTCATCGCTCGCGAACTGAGCAAGAATTTAAATGGGACCTCGGCGGAGGCTTGCAAGTGGGGTCAGTGGCATGTGAGCGTGTGGAATGTGTCCGGAATGCTTCCTTCTTCCACAAAAGAGTGACTTTAAAAGAATACCAAAGTGATACTCCGCGTGGCTGCAAGCTTTTACGCTGCCACCTCAAAGAAATGAGTAAAGGGGGGGGGGGGGGTTATCTACTGGGTGGCTCAGGGATGTGTTTGGCATATTGTGTTGCTCAAGGGTGACTCGCCCAGCGCATGACAGGAAAATCAAGCTGGATCTTCAGCAGTTGGTTTTCCTCGCTAAGGTCAATTTAAAGGCCAAATGTCTTAAGCATTCACAGCCCCCAACATGTAGCTGAGAGCCTCTGTGTGTAATGGGAGCACTGGTAGTGCCTGTGGCATCAGCCTTAAAGAATGAGTGTGTAGATTTACACCAGCATTGCCAATGGGGCACTACCAAGTATACCGCCTGGGGGGCCTGGCAAGGATTTAGGAGAATGTGAGTGACCCGGCATGAATCACTGGTGCTTGACCCTATAATTGAGTGGAGTGGTGAGCCAAGAGGGATTGACAAAAAAAGATAGAATCCTTCCTGGCTGATAGGGGCAGCACATGGGACAACTGGGAACATGGGACAGGGCGTCCACATATGGCAGAAATATATGATGCTGTCTGATAGACTGAGCTAATTCAAAAGTCTCATGGGGTCTTCATGATCCAGAAAAGAAAGCATTCTTTAGGTGTCTCTGTAACTGAAGGGGGCCTTTTTTCATCCCTCATTGCATTGTAAAGACAAATGGAGACAGATTTTAGTGTTTCACACACAAACACACACACACACACACATATATATATATATACAGTATATATATATATATGTTGAAATAGTTTACTGTCAAATAATGCAAAGAGTACGCGACACGTGTTTCGCCCTAATTCTGGGCTCATCAGGCGTACAAAGTCATTGCACTCCCTCTTGGGAATCGAACCTCGGACGTCAGCGCTAGAGACGAAGCCCCTAACGTTGCGCCACGGCATGTGGTTTGTTCATTTGACAGCATGTAGATCGGGGTAATTACATTCATGGCATTCGTAGTCTGAATCACAAACGTGTCGCGTACTCTTTGCATTATTTGACAGTAAACTATTTCAACCATTCTATGATCTGCTTCTCGCAACTGAAAGAGGGCACCATGGCGGATGTTAGCCGACTTGCTGACCAACCACAAGCGTTACCTGGTAGGTAACCACCCAAACAATCAGATTGTGATTCAGACTACAAATGCCATGAATATATATATGTATATTTATATTTTAAAAAGATTAACGGGAGACAAAAGGAGGGTTGGGGTGCCAGTGTATAACACTGTTTAATGTCCATTGTTGTTGGATTCAGTTAAGCAAAGCAAAAACTGTCGGTGGTATTTATGGTAGAGCACAGACAGAAGGGATGGAGCGCTCAATGTCCTGAGCACAAATGATCTCATCAATCCTCCGGATGGTCCTCCTCCATTCGAAGACAAACGGAAACTGGTTTAGTCATGGTGTCACATTCAAATTCTTCCCCATAACAGTAGCCAACCTGACATCCATGAGACTCATTCTACACTCTCAGGCTTGACATGTGACACCCAGAGCAGGCCCCGCCTCTTCTGGTTGGGACACCATAAAGAGGGATGGCCCCAGAAAGTAGTGTCTCACTGAAGACCAGGACTTGATAACATAGGAGCTTCTGTGTGAGATACAAGACCGAGAGACAAACACAGAGAGAACACTGTGTGGGCTGATGTTGATCAGCATCTTTTTTGTGGCTTTTTCTTTTTGTATAATTTAATGCTGCAACTGGGATGAAACCCTAATGATTCTTGCTGCTTTACTCTGGTTCCCTAGTGCTGGTCATAATATATACTATATGCAGTGCAGCTAGGGACCACCTTCCAGGCTCTGAGGAGGTAAACAGTGCCACAACGAGATGAGAGAGGGCACTGACTCTGACTGTGTCTTCTTCTTTCCCTGTAGCATTGAACTGCTGCCCCAGGAGGATGGCTAGCCTCACCCACAAAGCCCAGTGGAGGTGCTGCCCTTTCTGGTTTCTGGTCCTGATGATATGAAAAAGAGCCACTCCCAGTAAACGGCATCACACTCTATCCTGATGATGAAAGAAGATGGAGCTCTGACCCTTTTTGCTGTAACGTCGAAATGCTAGTTATTTTGTGTTTTATTTTGTGCCCTAATGGATGCCTTTTTTGTTTTAACTAAATGGGGTGACCCTTTTGGTACCCAACTATTTCTCAAAGTGCTCTTGTCTACTTCCTGGCCGCAATACTATATATTTATAGTATTTATATATATAGTTGTCTGTAGGAGGCACTGCAGCTCCCCAAACACCCAACACAAAGGCTCTGACACAAGTTGCCAGTGAATAAAGGCTTTTATTTGTGGGAAACTCTTCCAGGGATATAATTTCCCACACCAGAATCACAAGTACAGCCAACAGCACACAGCAATGTGTCTTCTTCTCTTTTTCACTCTGCCTCCATTCCTCTAAGCAAGCGTTGTCCTCCTCCCAACTCTGGCTCCCAGAGTGCTGGCAGGCAGTTCCTTTTATGTGACACCCAGAAGCATTTCCGGGTGACGTGGGAACCTGACAAAGTTGGGCTCACAAATTCTCTCTGCACTCCCTGGTGGTGCACATGAGACCCAACAGGGCTGAGCCGAAGAACTCCAGATCCCATGGTGCCCTGTATGAAACTTGGGCTCTGTTGCAACTCAGGGGACTGTCATCTAGCAATCTGGGTGAGACAATACCCTGTGCATGCTGTCTCCCCTGTCCTTTGTGGCTGAGGGTGTCCTTCACAATATATATCCATTCATATGTATGTATATATATATATATATATATATATATAGTAATAAGGCGCTATATAGCATCCGACCCGGCACAGACTGACTCAGAGACACGTGTAAAATCACAAAGACTTTTATTTTTCTTCAGCTGGAGGGCACGTCTTCCCCGTGAATCCCTCAGTCCTAAAGCACTGAACACTGACCAACACACAACTCTCCACCTTGGCACCACCACTCCTCCCAGGCAACCTCGTCCTCTTCCTCCCGATTCTGGCTATGGAGTGGTGGTTGCTGTCCCCTTTTATAGCCCACCCGGAAGTGTTCCAGGTGCTTGACCACCTGGTCCCAATTGCACTTCTGGGTGGGGCTGAAGACTTGTCCAGCCGGGCTGTTGCTTCCAGACAGCACCCCCTAGCGGCCACCCCAGCTCCCAACCAGGCTGTGGAGGACTCCATCTCATGGAGCCCTGTGGGAGGTTGGGGAATCACCGTCGGCCAGGAGGGCTGCCACCAAGCGTCCCCGGGGGAGGTATTGAGTTGCCCATGGTTGCTCCCCTGGAACATATGCAGCATGGGCGTCCGGGCCGGGCATGGGACCCGGCCGCCCATCACAATATATATATATATATATATATAGATATAGTCACACATGTGCACTTGAGGGAAGGTTGATAGGCTCAAATAATGTTGTTTCTCAGCTACACCAAAGATTGGCACTGTCACCTAACCATCTCTTCTTTTGTCTCACGGCAGACCAGCAGAGGAACCAACCAAATAGTGACATCACCCCAAACCCTCTAATGGCGTCACTTCCGGCCTTTCCTGATGACAACTTCCCTTTCAGAACCCACGTACCAAAGACATCACTTCCAGCCACCCTAGGCCATCCCCTTCCTGTCTCCACCATAAAAACGCCTCTGTTTTATCTTCTGTATTCAGTTCTGTTTTGAACTCGGTTGTAACCATGTGTTGTTTTTGCTGCACTTTGAGTATACAGGGTGGCCATCCCCAAACTGTTTTGAGTCTCCTGCTCTCCTTATTTAAATTATATATACAGTGGATTCAGAAAGCATTCCAACCCCTTCACTTTTTTCATTGTATTTGAAATCCACCTGTGGTCAATTCAATTGATTGGGCAGAATTAGGAAAGGCACACAGCTGTCTATAGAAGGTCCCACAGTTGGGCAAAAACCGAGCCATGAAGTCAAAGGCATTACCTGTAGAACTTAGAGGCAGAATTGTATTGAGGCACAGATCTTGGGAAGTCTACAAAATATTTCTGCACAATTAACAGTTCAAAAGAGCACAGTTACCTTCATAATTCTTAAATAGAAGAAGTTTAGAACAATCACAAATTTTCCTAAAGCTGGCTACCTAGCCAATGTGAGCAATTGTTGGAGAGCAGCCTTGAGGAGACAGGTGACCAACAACCTGATGTTAACTTTGGCTGAGCTCCAGAGAACCTTTTTGAAACTGTGAGAAACTTGCAGAAGAACAACCATTACTGCAACACCCCATTGATCTGGGCTTTATGACAGAAGAGCCAGACAGAAGCCTCTCCTCAGTAATAGACAAACAGAAGCCTGCTTGAAAGAAGATACCTAAAGGACTCTCCCTGGTCTGATGAAACCAAGATAATCAGCAAGCCAGGTTGAAACCAAGCACCATTCATCACTTGTGCAATACCATTCCAACAGTTAAGTTAAGAATGGAGCCAAGTACAGGGACATCCTTAATAGATAGATAGATAGATAGATAGATAGATAGATAGATAGATAGATAGATAGATAGATAGATAGATAGATAGATAGATAGATACTTTATTAATCCCAATGGGAAATTCACAAATGCAAACCTGCTCCAGAGTGCTCTGGACCTCAGCCTGGGACACACAGGACAATGACCCTAAGCACAAAGCAAAATCAGCAGTGGCTTGGGAACAAATCTGGGAATGTCATTGAGTGGCCCAGCCAAAGCCAGGACTTAAACCCAGTTGAACATCTCTGGAGAGACCTGAAAATAGCTGTCCACAGATGGTCTACGTCCAGCGTGTCAGAGCTTGAGAGGAGCTGCAGAGAAGAATGGTGGAAAATCTCTAAAAAGAGGTGTGCAAAGTTTTTTGGATCAAACCCAAGAAGACTCCAAGCTAGAATTGCTGCCAAAGGAGCTTCAAGTAACTACTGAGTAAAGGGTATCAATACTTGTGTCAGTGTGATATTTCATTCTGTTATTTTTGATAACTCTCAAAAATTTCTTTGTCATTCTGGGGTGATGCTTGAGTGTTTCTTGATGTGGGGAAAAAAATTACAATTTTTGCACATGGCTGCAACATACCAAAATGTGAAAAAAGTGAAGGGGTCTGAATACTTTCTGAAGGCTCTATATATGTAGGTGTGGCATGGTGATGCAGTGTCGCAGGTAGGAAACCAGAGTTCGTGTCCCCGGTCCTCTCTCTGTGGAGTTTGCAGGTTCTCCCTGTGTCTCTATGGGTTTCCATCCGGGTGCTCCGGTTTCCTCTCTTAATCAGAAGACATGCAGGTTAGGTGGACGGGTGATTCTTAATTGGCCCTATTGTGTGGTTGGGCTGTATTGCTTGTGTGTGTTTGCCCTGAGATGGACTGGCACCCTGTCCAGGGTTTGTTCCTGTCTTGAGCAACATGGTACCTGAGATGGGCTGCAGCCCCTCCATGACCCTGTTCAGGACTAAGTGGCTTAGACAATGACAACGAAATATGCAGAATATTATAAGTAGGAAAGAGACAGATACAGATATGCTAGTAGTGATGAGCGAAACATTTCGGTGGCAACTTTCCATGTACTGCATTTTCTTATAATAAATATGCAGTATGTCACATTTTATTAAGAACGCATTGCACTCCTGTGACGATGTGAACAAGAACTGGTTTTACTGGTATGCAACAGATTATTTTATATACAACCACAGAAAGGAACCCTGGTAAAAACAGAAAAACTGAGTCTCACATTTCCCAATTGTAAAATTGTCTGTAAAACAAATTTTAGTGTCAGTTTTGCGAAACTGTATATAAGTCGAAATCATCATCACCAGTCACTTGAAAGGGCTGACCCTACTTACTGCTGAAGTTTGCAACAAAGACAAAGCGGTGTGCAGGGTTTGATAACACTCGTGTGTCTTGCTGCCAGTGCTGGTCCTAAACTGACGAGGACTTCCTTTATTTGGCGAATTTGTGGGTAACAAACCAGAAAAGGCCGGACTGGAAGTGGGGCTTTTGGTGACATCACTGGTCCACTAGTTGGTCAGAGTCTTCTTGAGTGTGGACTGATGGGAAAACAGGTAAGCTGCAGTGTAGACTTCAAACCTTTCCCTGTGCAGTCCTAAAACTGGACTCCATTAGAGACATATCAACCTTTTGCGAGTGGCAATGCACATATCTTTCATATAAAACTAGCTGTGCTACTGCTGTACTGTATTCCTGAGGTGGCCATGATAGACTGACTATCAAGCTCTGTGAAGAGGATTGCTTGTGTTCTGTTTTCTGTATTGTGTTTATCCCATTTTTTGACACCCACTGCATGCCCAACCTACCTGGAAGGGAGTCTCTCTCTGTCAATTGTCTTTCCCAAGATTTCTTCCGTTGTTTTCCCTACCAGGTTTTTCATTGTGGAGATTTTTTTCTTGTCTTCTTAGGGAGTCAAGACTGGGGGGAGGGGGGGGGGGGGTTTCTATAAAAAGGTCTGTTAAAGCCAATTGAGGCACTACTGGTGTGATATTTGGGCTATACAATAAATAAATTGTTGTTATACAAATATCTGTGATGTGCCATCTGTTGGAATAAACAATGCTTTTTTACAACATCTGACATTCAGACATGTTATGAGGGAGCCACTATCCCTGCAGCATCAGGTACAAGCTCTAAACCAACACTGGCCTGAAATGGCAGTCCATTACAGAGATGTCATTCAAAACATTGAGCTTTTGAGTCTTCTAGGGTCTCCTTAGTCAGATTTAAAGTTGTAAACACTTCTGTGCCTGTTTCCAGGACCCCTTATTGTGGTGCTGTTTATATCTCAGTACATCCTGTTCCTGCTTTTTGTTCACTAACTAAGACTTTCACGTCTTTGAATGTTGTTTTTCTACCTCTTTGTTGTTCTTCTTGGAGTCTGAGCTCATTGCTGATCAATGTCAACCCTTTCTGCGGTGACAGCTGATGATCAATCAGCTGGAAATACAAAGCATTTAATGCAGCTATGAGGAATAAGGAGCGTGGTCAGGTCAGGTCAGTTCAGGTTGGAGAGCATGCACTGGCACACCGCCACACGACGAAACAGCTCAGGATCCCGGTTGGCAACCCCTTAGGCAGACACGCAGTCCAGTCCCACCCCATGGAAATGACCACCTATTTGTCACAGCCAGGTGTTATGTGGGCGTCTTCTTGGCCTGGTCCAGCCACTTGGGTCATCAACAATCAGGATCCTGCAAGCTGGATCACCTTCAGGGAATCGCATCACATGGCCATAGTGCTCTAGTCCCTCACAATGTAGTTAATGTGCCTAATTTAAGACTCTGTTAACAACAACCGTTTATTCGATACAAAGTCAAACCAATGGTACCCAAGGATTCTGCAAAATGGCACAGTACCAAAGTCCAGTCTTTGTCACAGATCACTGGATACTATCCATAACTTGCAAACATACAGCAAAACAGGAAGCACCAGGACTCTAAAGACTCGGATCTTCATCCTTTTGCTTAGATATCATGTGCGCCACACAACACTTCCAGCAACCTCATGACCCCCAGTGCTCTACCAATCCGTCTACTGTCTTCATAGGAAGAGTCACCAGAGACATGAATGTCATTGCCAAGGTAAGTAAACCTCTCGACAAGGTCGACACTCTCTCCACAGACAGACACACTGCTGATGGCCGTGCCCAAGAGGTCATTAAAGGCCTTGATCTTGGTTTTTATGCAGGACACTCGCAAGCCCAGACCCTCAGACTCCTCTCTCAGTCTCTCTATGGCCCTGATCAGAGCTTCTATTGACTCCGTAAAGATCACAGCATCGTCAGCAAAGTCAAGATCCGTGAATCTTTCTTCACAAATGCCTCACAGCAGCTGGACCCCACGATTCTGCCCAATATCCAGTCCATGCAAGCACTGAATGGGGTAGGAGCAGAACACACCCCTGACGAACCCCAGAATCAACTGGGAAAAACGCATTCTTCCTACACTTTGAACAGCACTCACAGTACCAGTACAGGCCGGCCATGATAATCAGCAACTTTGGCGACATCCCTCAAAGTCTCAGGATGTCCCACAGGGCAGCTCGATCAACTGAGTCGAGAGCGTTACAAAAATCGACAAAGGCTGCAAAGAAATCTGCTGATATTTGCGTTTGTGCTCCATGAGAACATTCAGTACCAGGACATGGTCAATGGTAGACTTCTTAGCGTAAAACCAGACTGCTCCTGTCACTGGTGGGTGAGTAAGTGATCATTGATCCTACTGAGGACGACCCTACCAAGGACTTACCCGGCACTGAGTGCAGTGTTGTCCCCCTGTAGTTGCCGCAATTCAGGTGATCACCCTTCCCTTTCCAGATAGGGATGACAAGTTCTGCTTTCCAGTCAGTTGGGATGATGCCTGTCTCCCAAATGGAAACAAAGATTGCTTGCAATGCCAGGAGGACATCCTTACCACCAGCCTGGAGAAGTTCACCCTGGATACCACAGATCCCTGCAGCCTTCCCTACCCTCAGCTGGTTCATCAATTGTGCAATCTCAGTGAGATTGGGTGGTTCACAGCTAATTGGAGGATCAACCTCAAGAACCGTGGACCCAGAGATATCTATCTATCTATCTATCTATCTATCTATCTATCTATCTATCTATCTATCTATCTATCTATCTATCTATCTATCTATCTATCTATCTATCTATCTATCTATCTATCTATCTATCTATCTATCTATCATATAGTGCCTTATCTATCTGTCTTTTACTAATCGGTCCTTCCCCATTTTAGATGGTGTTTTTCACATGTATGTATCTGTCTGCCATTGATCCCTCCTTATCTGTGTCTGCCGTTTGTGTGTGCGCCTTTCTCTCTTCCCTCTTGAAGCTCATTTTCTCACTCTCACATACCTCTGCATTGAAATCATTCCAGACTTTGCTCTATTTTCGCTCTTGCTGTAGGTTTGCCGTGGCCTGGGCTGTTTTTCACATTTAACTCTGTTAATACAATCCGTAAAGTCAGCGCTGAGTAAAGACACCATCAATACAGGCTGTAAAAGCGCTGGCAGCAGAGTGCTAAGTGCGTCTTAGAAGAGGAGTGACTGCATGTCTGAAACAGCTAAGAGCAGACTCAGTTTTCAGGGGTCTTATTCCCCAGACTAGCACAGAACTTTAACTCAGCTTGTTTCCATGAGATGGGGGGCTGCGCTGTGTGGATTTGTATGGCACACCAGGAGGACTACAGTGGGCTTTACAGGAAGGTGGCAAACTCTGCAGACACGTTGGCCCTGCTTTGTTTTCCCACTACAGCTGTTGTGGTGGTATTCCATCGCTGTTACTTGTTTTATTTCAAGCAACTCCAGTGTGACTGTTTTGTTGGATCTCTGAATTCAGGTTACAAAAGACTGGAAGTAGTGCTTGTCATTTAAAGATGAGCAGTAAGTCTCAGTTTACTCTTTCTGCAATGTGGCATTCAGAGACGGGTGACTTGTGACATCAGCCTTTATTTCCAGGCTCTGTGACCCAGAGACACTTGCCAACACAAATGTGATTTACACCAATAAGACAAACCCTGCTGCCTCTTCAGGCTTTTCTTTCAAATGCTTCCATCTTGTCAGTTATGTCATTTTATACAAGTGTGTTTGTAGACGTGTCCAGGAAGTCCTCTGGGGTTCCTGTTTCAGATTGGGAGTTTCTATTTGATCATCTTGGGAAGTGAGGGTGGAGGTGGAGACCTGTGAGAAACAAAAGGCCAAACTGGGGCACCAGGATGTTGGAAAATGAGGCCAATCAAACTGTGGCACTTATCAGTTTTAGCTAAAGTACCTCTATTTGAATGTCATGGCTTATCTTTGTTACTTTTGCACATTTCCCTGAACTTTATTTGTAGCTCTTTATGTCCTACTATAGGTTTTAAGGGGTCTCTGAATCCATTTGTATCATTATTTTACAGCTAGAATGCTGTTCTAGAATGGCTAAGAATATTTTGCATCTTTTTCTGACAACACCTTGCCATTCTGAGCAGCAATTGTTTCAGCACAACGCCACCCGGAGATACTGACGTTATTGGAGCATCCATCCATCCATCCATTGTCTCCTGCTTTTCCGAGGTCGGGTCGCGGGGGCAGCAGCTTGAGCAGAGATGCCCAGACTATTGGAGCGAATGGATTAAAGGTCTAGCCAGACACTTATTGTAATCAGCATCTGTGGATAAACCAAAGAAGGCATTAAGACGTTACTCTCAGTTGCTGTTTTTTGGGTAAATGTTTGGGACTAGATGAAAGACTGTATGGATCTTCTGTTTATGACTTATTTAGTTTGTGTTGTGTCATTAGAACAATCTGGAGAAGAACAGGCCATTCAGCCCAACAAAGCTCGCCAATCCTTTCCTAGTAATTTCTCTTAAATAACATCAAGTCGAGTTTTGAAGGTTCCTAAAGTCCTACTGTCTACTACACTACTTGGTAGCTAATTTCAAGTGTCTGTGGTTCTCTGTGTGAAGAAAAACTTCCTTATGTTTGTGCAAAATTTACCCTTAACAAGTTTCCAACTGTGTCCCCATGTTCTTGATGAACCCATTTTAAAATAACAATTTCAATCCACTGCACTAATTCCCTTCATCATTTTAAACACTTCAGTCGTCACCTCTTAATCTTATTGTGCTTAAACTGTATAGACTCAGCTCTTTTAATCTTTCCTCACAACTCATCCCCTGTAGCCCTGGACTCAGCCTGGTCGCTCTTCTCCGGACCTTTCCTAATCCTGCTATGTCCTTTTTGTAGCCTGGAGACCAAACTTGCACACAGTACTCCAGATGAGGCCTCACCAGTGCATTATAAAGCTTGAGCAGAACCTCCTTGGACTTACACTTCACATTCTGTTAGCCTTCTTAATGGCTTCTGAACACTGCCTGGCAGTTGATGGCATTGAGTTCACTATGACTCCTAAATCCTTCTCATAAGGTCTACTTTCAATTTTCAGACCTCCTATTGTGTATTCAAACCTAACATTTTTACTTCCTATGTGTAATACGTTACATTAAATTTCATCTGCCACAAATCTTCCCAAACCTGTATGTTGTCCAAGTCCTTCTGTAATGATATAATGGATTCCAAATTATCTGCTAATCCATCTGTCTTTGTATCATCTGCAAACTTAACCAGCTTGTTACTTGTATTCCTATCTAAATCCATCCATCCATCCATTATCCAACCCGCTATATCCTAACTGCATGGTCACGGGGTTCTGCTGGAGCCAATCCCAACAAGGCAGGAAACAAACCCCAGGCAGGGCGCCAGCCCAATGCAGGGTGCGCACACACACCCACACACCAAACACAATTTAGAATCGCCAATGCAGCTAACCTGCATATCTTTGGACTGTGGGAGGAAACCCACACAGACATGGGGAGAACATGCAAACTCCATGCAGGGAGGACCCGGGAAGTGAACCCGGGTCTCCTAACTGAGAGGCAGCAGCGCTACCCACTGTGCCACTGTGCCACCCTCCTATTTAAATCATTTATATATTAAAAATAGCAGCGGACCCAGCACTGACCCCTGGTGAACACCACTCTCAACATCAGCCAATTCTGATGAGGTTCCTCACACCATCACCCTCTGCTTCCTGTGTCTGAGCCAATTCTGCACCCATCTACAAACATCACCCTGAACTTCCATTTCTTTTAGTTTGATGCCCAACCTGGCATGTGGCCCCTTATCAAATGCTTTCTGAAAGTCCAGATAGATAATATCGTATGCTACACTTTGATCATATCTTTTTATTGCTTCCTCATAGAATTCCAGCATGTTAGTAAAATATGACCTCCCTCTTCTGAGCCCATGCTGACTGTTCAGTAAAACTCCTGTACTTGCCATGTGCTGCTCAATCTTATCCTCAATAATTCCTTCCATTAATTTATCTGTGACAAATGTTACACTTGCTGGCCTTAGACAGTTGTAGCTGTATTCATCCAAGGTTTCAAAAATTCTGCAGCTTCAGCTTGCTTCATAGAACAATTCAGGCAATAACTGTGACTCATCTGAAAAAGATTCCACAAAGTATTTTCATTTTAAAAGTTTTAGTAAAATTCAAAGATAAAAACAGTTCACTCAAAAATAAACAGAAAAATTATTTTTATTATAATTATTATTAGTAGTAGTTGTATTAATAATGATAATAATAATAATAACACATTTTATTTACAAATAAAAAAAGTTCTGTTTATGAATGGATTCTGTTGGCTATGTTCAGCATACATGTGTGAAACCACAACGATGACTGAGAAGGAAATGTTCTACCTGAAGCTCTATGGTGTTATGAAAAAAAACCCAAAAGGTGGAATGGAAATTCCACCAGGAGAAACATATGCAAAGATCAGCCTCAACTGACCTTGAGTATGTTACGGGATGCCAAGATCTTAGCATGATGAACAAAAATGGTGAATGGTTCACATTGCTTTCATTGTGTCCTCAAGTGCCGTGGTTATTAAGACTGCAGTTACCGGAAAGTTATATAAAAGACTCCCACTAGTCACAGCTCTTCACCATGGCATGTGCTAGCATTTCCTCACTGTGATTATGTCCTCTTCACATCTTAGCACTGGTGTTTCAAAAACTTTGCTGTAGTTTTGTTCTTCTCTTCTCTTTAGAGTCATTTAGCAGAATTTCAAAGTGTTCGCCTCTTGTATTAAGAATTCTTCTGGCTTTGACTTCTGCTGGGATTCAGGTCTTAACTGGTGTGAATTAATGACCTTTTCCTTTATTAATCATTTTTTATATTTCTGTTTAGTTTACCTTTTAAATTTCAGTGGTTTTTATTAAAAATATTTTTTTATTAATTATTACTTTTATTGTTGACTTCTAGGTTAGGAGGAAGTTACCTTTCTAATTAATTACTGTTATTTATTAATAAACTAACCTTCACATTCATTTAACTGAGTTATTTTAATCAGGCATTTCCTCTATGTTAATTAGGTCTTTATGATTTAAATAATAATTTCTGAATTAAATTTATTTTTTGAATTCTTGGGATAGTTCTTTTTTGTTTAGGCCTTCCTGTTTACCAATTTTGTACAACAGTCATTACTGCATGAAACACATGCCTACACATTTTCTGGTAAAAATCTGAGGAATTTATGATATTCACAATCTTCAATAAGCCCGGATGTCAAGATCTAATGGACATGTGTGTAGCTACTTTTATCAGGTCTGGTTTGATTTGCCGTTCAAAAACACACATGTTTTTTGGGATGTTTTATAGAAGTAAGTAAGTTTGTTTTGGGACTGTCGTCTTACATCAGTATTGTTTATTTTGTGATTTGGAATCAATTCTATTATTCATAATTAATTTTCGACTAACATTTTATTGAATCAATGTCTGTTTCTGGGCATAGCAAAGTACTGTAACCTCATTGCTTGTGAAATGTTTCTCCTGGTATCCAAGATTCTGGATACTTCAAAAAGGATTCTTTGTAGTGTTAAATTTTGTTTGCTTAAATATTTTTTCATGCCCAAAAGACCTTTTGCATGTTTACTTTGATTTTTGGCTTTGTTTCTGGGTAGTTGTTTTGGTTCATTTTAACTTCCTGGCTTCCGACCGTTGTTTTGTCTTTCTGACCCCGTTATTCACAGCTCCCATGTCCTTGTCCTTTACAGAGATTCTCTCTACCTCTTGCTAATCTATTGGGGAATTTATCAAAACACAACTGAGCCAAAATATCTAAACAAAAGAAGGAACCATATTCAAATTCATATTGAGATCAATTGTAAGCAGTTAAATCGAGATCAATGCTGTATTTTTTCCTTACCTTGTATTTTCCCTCTTTCTTTTTAGATAACTGTAGTTGATCTGCAATCATGACGCTAAGGCAAACTTCAGATGCACAATTTCTTGGCACGCTTATGTTGAAAATGGCACCTGTGACGTCACATGCTAGTGAATGCATGCACACACAACGCTCACAGTATGGTTGCAGATTCACTTGCGTCAGCTCATGGAGTTCCAAAGAGATGTCATTGCCACGTGACATCCTGAATGCAAAAATGTAAACAAATTAATCTTTTATATTTCATGGAATTTTTGGATGTTGCTTCTAGTGCCTTTGTAAAGCTTGCTCGAGTGAAAGGATCTGTAGTATTAATTATTAGCAAATGAACATGTTTGACGGGACTATCATCACCAATTAAGAAGAAATGTAAAGGTCAACAATATAAGGACAGCTTCACTTTGTAAGGCTTGTCATACTACATTAAAATCTGCATACTGTCTAGTGTTTTGTGAGCCGTCATCTGCAGCAGTTAATCTTAACTATATGTGGCTAAGGAATGCACTCCACGTACCAATAATAGATCTTGGATCAAATCTCTTCATGCGTCACTGATGTGTTACTATGAGACCTGCTCAAAATGTACCAGCAAAGTAACTTCACCTGGAAAAAATACGTCTCCTGATACCCAAGCCAGGGCCAGCCTGAGTTCAGGGGCTGAGAAAATCCAGACCTTCTGTACGGCCTCTTGGCGTCCAACGTGGGTTTCCATGGAGATCTGGTTGCACTGAGACACTGGAGATCCTAAGTTACCACCGGTAAAGAAAACCAAAACCTTGAATTAAAAAATAAAGTCACTAATGAAGCCTGTACGTCTCCGTCTGTTTGCTCCTGTAGACAATGATGCCAACAGGTGCCAGTATGCACAGAGACTGCAGTGACAGGTCTGCTGAACCAAAAAACAGAAGTCCTGTTTGTCCTTTATCACAACCTGGTTTTCAGACGTCAGTCCCACAGTAACTATCCATCCATTTTCCAACCCGCTGAATCCAAACACAGGGTCACGGGGGTCTGCCCACAGTAACTTTAACATTAAAATGAATTCTGTGGTCATTTTCAATGAATAAAGCAGGCTGTCAAAATGTATAACCAAAATGTAAAATAAACAAGTCAGCAGCTTCTGTTACGGAGGTCTTTCGAGGATTAGTGGGATGCACAAGTGTAACGCTGCACTTGAATTAAAATAAAATGCACCTTGGTGGTTTCACACACACGCACACGCACACACACGCACACACACGCACACACGCACACACACACGCACACACACACACAAATGCAGAAACAATTAAGAATTGTCAATCAGTTTAATTTGCACACTTTCGGGATTTGGAGAAAAAACTGGAGGGCCTAGAGAAAACTCACACCGGCAAACAGATCACACATACGGTGCTAGGCCAGGGTATGACGTCAGGGCTCAAGCAGCCTAATCAACGTGTCAGACATTTCTTATGGATTTTTCATTTGCTATTGCTTAATCCAAACTGTTTTTGGACCCAGTTAATTAAAATTGATCAACTTTCTCTATCATAATGCTGCCTTTCCATTTTCAGAGTTCCATTTTTGTCAGATTCCCTAATAAGATCTACCCATTTTCTAATACAGGTAACATTCCATTACAATGAATATCTTTACCACAAAATTTTCATTACAACGAAGTATTTTTATGGTCCCGACAGTTTCCCCATATGACACGAGTCTATAGAAATCTCGTTACTACGAAGTACATTCAGCAGATACTTTCATTACAACAAAGTGCCCAAAAGACCTTGAAATGCCTGAATGAATCATTCGCAAAGCAATTAGTTCTGTGGCCACAGCTCAGTTGTGCACAACAATCCCCAAACAGAAACATTGTAAAAACAAATTTTCTTTCTTCAAACTTTCCTTGTACTGTTTTTTTGCTGTTTTTGTTTTCGGTGGTTTTCAGTGATACCTTTTGCTTATTGCTCATCAACATTTCAAAAACATCCATTGGAATTTAACTCATTGTCACCCTCCTATAGAAATGGCAGACACGAATAAACAATAACAGTTCATATTAGAAAATAAAACTAAATTTTTGCAGCTCTCAATTGCGGCAAAAAGAAAAAAGACGTTAGATAGATAGATAGATAGATAGATAGATAGATAGATAGATAGATAGATAGATAGATAGATAGATAGATAGATAGATAGATAGATAGATAGATACTTTATTAATCCCAAGGGGAAATTCACATACTCCAGCAGCAGCATACTGATACAAAAAACAATATTAAATTAAAGATTGATAACAATGCAGGTAAAAACAGACAATAACTTTATATAATGTTAATGTTTACCCCCCGGGGTGGAATTGAAGAGTCGCATAGTTTGGGGGAGGAATGATCTCCTCAGTCTGTCAGTGGAGCAGGACAGTGACAGCAGTCTGTCGCTGAAGCTGCTCTTCTGTCTGGAGATGACATTGTTTAGTGGATGCAGTGGATTCTCCATAATTGATAGGAGCCTGCTGAGCGCCTGTCGCTCTGCCACAGATGTCAAACTGTCCAGCTCCATGCCAACAATAGAGCCTGCCTTCCTCACCAGTTTGTCCAGGCGTGAGGCGTCCTTCCTCTTAATGCTGCCTCCCCAGCACACCACCGCGTAGAAGAGGGCACTCGCCACAACCGTTTGATAGAACATCTGCAGCATCTTATTGCAGACGTTGAAGGATGCCAGCCTTCTAAGGAAGTATAACCGGCTCTGTCCTTTCTTACACAGAGCATCAGTATTGGCAGCCCAGTCTAATTTATCATCCAGCTGCACTCCCGGGTATTTATAGGTCTGCACCATCTGCACACAGTCACCTCTGATGATCACGGGGTCCATGAGGGGTCTGGTCCTCCTAAAATCCACCACCAGCTCCTTGGTTTTGCTGGTGTTCAGGTGTAGGTGGTTTGAGTCGCACCATTTAACAAAGTCCTTGATTAGGTCCCTATACTCCTCCTCCTGCCCACTCCTGATGCAGCCCATGATAGCAGTGTCATCAGCGAACTTTTGCACATGGCAGGACTCTGAGTTGTATTGGAAGTCTGATGTATATAGGCTGAACAGGACCGGAGAAAGTACAGTCCCCTGTGGCGCTCCTGTGTTGCTGACCACAATGTCAGACGTGCAGTTCCCAAGACGCACATACTGAGGTCTGTCTTTAAGATAGTTGACAGTGAATTCGGAATTTTGCCATCGACACTGTCAACTTTTTTGAAAGACTGAGCAAAAACACAAGAAAAATCTTGGGTTGCAAACGTATGTGAACTGCTGCATTTGAAGATGCCGATAAAGCCGTTGTTTTGTAGTTAAGTGATACTCGTTCAAGAAACATTCCTATTAATGCGGCACTCATTCAAGAAAATGTGAGGTTTCTAAACTCTCTTGGGACCTCCCCCAACTGGACAACATGCTGAAGAGCGTCCCGAAGTGCGATCATCACATCTGTGGAAGATGGATGTTTATCCATTGCCGGGGCAACAGCAGGCTGACAGTTCTGCTGTGGCTCTTCACCAAAGCAAACAGAAAAGATCTCGATGGGTGATGCAAGGAACATTGTAAATGCAGGGCACAGTATAACTTGGCCACTAACCTAGCCACAACCCTGCCTGACTGCTGTGTCTGTTTACAGAAGAGTGGCAGATCCCGCTACAATAAATAACCGTGCTGTTCCTGTTTCAAGCTGAATAAAGCCGATTTTGCTAAAGTACTGAGACTAAGCCTTGTGTTTTGGGGTGTAAGACAGGGACTTATAGCGCAACCGTGATCTTTTAGGATTCGCTTTTGTGGCGCCTCACTGCACCGCTGTGAGCCTGCTGTTTTCCTGCCCCAGCAACGTACAAAGAATTTTACACAGACGCGGCAATCGCGCTTCAGGACACACTTCAGCATGATGTTCCTGTTGGGTGGTGGGGGTGGTGTGGTGGGTCCCAAAAGAGTTAAGAAACCTCACAATATGAAGAAGAAGAAAAGGATGATTCTGATTGATAACTGTGCTGCGCACAACATGCTTCTACATTTGGATAATGTTTGTGTTGAATTCCTCCCACCCAGTTGCACAGCAGTGCTTCAGCCATTGGATTTGGGCATCATTTGCACCCTGAAAGTGTATTTTTGCAAGGAAATGCTGAGAAAAATTCTCGTCAGTATAACTTGTAGACAGGAGTAGATTAAAATTAACACGAAAGAAGCTATTGAAATGATTGCAAACGCCTGGACGCAAGTTAAAGAAAGCACTATAGCAACAAATACAGAATCTCATTACAACAAAATATTTTTTAGGTCCCTGGCAGTTCATTGTAATGGAATTTTACCTGTATATCCATTTTGCATACAGAGTCCTGTGTAATTCTATTTTCTCCTTTATACTACTTTATTATGTATATATGTATTTTATATATAAAATGCCTTAAATTCCATACACTAACCACTCTGTACTATACTTCAGTACTTTCTTCCCCTTTCCTTCTACATCTGTAACCTCAGGCAATTAGATAGAGTAAAGGAACAAGGCAAAAAAAAGTTACACTTTTAATTATGTATTGTAAGTAGTACATTTTATTATAACTAGCACCATGCAAGCAAATAGAATGTGACTTTGCAAACCAAAACCATACAACCTGTTAATGATAGATGTGTTTAGTTTCAGGTGGTCCAGTAAAATATAGTAGCATTCAATTCTTTCTGGTCAGTGTGGTGGAAATCAACATTTTAATTAAAGAAAGAAACTTATCCTCTAATAAGACAAGTCTGATAACACCTTTTAATTAGTTATCATACAGGAGAAAGGCTTGTCCAACTGCGTCATTTGTTACTCTTCAGCTAATGCTTGAACAGGGAGTATTCTTTCACAGCGTGATCAGAATGGTCCACTATTAAATGTGTTGGTCTATTTTATAAGCAACTGAATTTACATAACAATGTCAATCAATGGATACATTTACTCTGGTTGGTTTGTTGGTTTACATCCAAATGACTTAGTCATCTTTCGGTACACTTTGTGTATTACATTTTATCTCCATTGTTCACTTGACCTTGTCACACACGTGCGATTGGGAGGCAGGTAAAGGGCCTGGATAACAGTAGTATCATACTAGACCAGGGGGTGGCGAGCTGCACTGACTTTCTCTCTCAATTTCTGTTGCTAATACAGGAGCTGGAAGGCTTGCTCCACAGTCAGGGGCACTTTTACTAATAAGAAAATCTTATTTCTTGACGTCAGTCCACAATTATATGCATCTCATCTTCTTGAGTCCATAGATCTTTAACAATCTGCTTATTCCTTACGTATTGTCACTTGCTTGGCAAATTGAAGTTGTGTAATATATTGTGGAAAGATCAGCCTTGACCCAGACCGACACTGACTCACAATGTCCTTAAAGCACGCACTTTAATTTTCTTCTTCTTTTGTACGCACAGCACACAGTGCACCAACCACCAACAATGCGTATTCTAACATTTATTCTACACTTTGTGCATGTGACATTGATGATTTTTTTCCCCAAGCCGAGAAAGCACGTCAGGTCATATCGAACCTCAAGACAGTGATGATTGCATTTTTCAACATTGACTGACATGCTAATAAAGAGTTTGTTAACCAAGAAAAGCCAGCAGCGTTACACTGAAATGTGGGAAAGCATCAGGAGAAAACATCTCGAAAGTGGCACACACAAACCTCATTTTGCACCATTTTTTTTTGTTCTTTATTTCACCTTATACAATTTCTTGTATTAGGAATTTGTTAGTTTTCGTATACCCTTGGGGTCAGAGCACAGGGTCAGCCATTGTACAGCGCCCCTGTAGCAATTACAGGTTAAGGGTCTTGCTCAAGGGCCCAGCAGAGTAGGATCTCTTTTGGCAGTGATGGGGATTCGAACCGGCAACCTTCTGGATACCACCTCAGATTCTTAGCCTCAGAGCCACCACTATGACTGGCACTCTGACAAATCAGCAGCTTACATGTCACTCCAATGAAAAATATGGACATGCAAGGACATAAACAGTAACATCTTACCTCATACAGGAAAAATTAGTGTTGCCAGGCAATGACAAGTGAGTGGTGATTGGTAAGCTATGATCCACTCCAATGTTGTTTCCTGGGTACTGCAAAAATGCATTTATTACTCATTTATTATTATGTAACAAGACTTTAATAAACACTTCTTGGGTCTTCGTAACACTTATAAAGCATCAGTTTTAGTGGTTATTCTACTCTGCAATGTGACCTGCTAACAAAACATCACTTTGGAGTAATCCGAAGGGGCTTAACTAAGACACCTTTCTCTTGATATCACATATTTAGTATAAGATCTGTGAATCCTTCATATTAACAAGTCATATTACCATCAGGTCAAGATGCCACACTGCACAGAGATGAATAACCGACCTTCTGATGTTTAATAAGTGTTATTTAGACCAAAAGAAGCCTTTGTTATGGAGTTGTTACATAAAAGTAAATGATTAATTTTTGCAGTACCTAAACTAAAGTGTTACCGTTTCCTGCATAGCTCTTTTATTTTTCATATCTCTCTATTATAATAAAAAAATCTTGGAAGAGAGACGAGATGTGATTTTCTCAGAGAGACACTTTCAAGTCCCACGAGACGAGACTTTGTGCCAAGAGATTTAACCTGTACCAGGCTGGAAATAAAAGACAAAGAGTAAATGACAAAGTAGAACGTCGTAAAGAATTCAGAAACGTTGGCACGATACACATGCAGAGCAGGTTAGAGATAATGAAAGTACAAAAATTCGAAAGTCTCAAAAAAATTATAATAAAGATCGCATTAGTGCAAACAAACGGAAATTATTAATAATAATGGAAGATCGAAAAGAGATCAAATATACTGTTTGGATTTAAACTTTAAGTCGGAGACTTGTAGATCATCCAATTTGTGTTGCCATCAGGGAAAAGTAGTGTTTCTTCCCAATGAAGAAGCGTATCTGCGAGAATTAAAAGTTTTGTTCTTTGGTGAAAGGGAAATCCACATAAGCGAGCAGTAGAGATACGAAGTTGCTGGCGTGTAGCGTAGGCAGGGGGGTTGGCGAGCGAAGTGAGCAGGGCCCCCTAGTTGTTTATTCAAATTTAAAAATTAAACTTTATTCAGACTAGTGCATCTTTTTATTTAGGACCTTTTCACTATACAGTATCTTCTGTTTCATTGTTGAATGTGTGAAACTTCCCACCAAACAAAGTTTCTGTTAACTCAGCCAGTCCCCCACTGTTTGAGCCCCTCAATGCTTAAGCGACTTTTCTGCCACCGCCTGCAGGCCTGTGACGTGACTTCTGTTGAATGATGGGCTGTTCATGGGCTTATGGGATTTCTTGGAGCAGCAGCAGTTGAGAGATGCTATTGGTTTTCTTAAAGGTGTGTTGAAGTTTATTAAGGCTTTTTGGTGTAAACAGAACTTTGTCTTTTATTTATTTATTTATTGTATTCATAGAGCAGGAGTGGAAAAGGCATCAGTGTTACAGCATCTTCTCAAAGGGTGGTCTTTCAAGAGGCAAAAACTCCAACACAAGGAAACCTTTAGAAAGCTAATTATCAAAACCCAAATGTAAGGCAAAATACTTGCCAAAAGTCAGAGTCAAAAGCACTTTAAACATTTCAGTTCTATGTTTTTAACTTACTACTCCTTCAGTAAAAATCCACCTGCTGTTCCAAAGTTACTTTACTATTTTCTTTATGTCCTTCTCCTTTGGTCGCTTTAGCACTATGCCGTTGGGTTTTTAGGGCTTAATTTTTGAGGAACTTGTATTTTACGCTTGGACTGTAATCCATACTGTTTCTAGTGTTGCCTTTGTTCTGTGTTTCACTTTGTTGGGTTTTCTGAGGGCCCCACCATTCTTTAGTTCGACTGCTAAGATGATGTGGTCAGTTGCTACGGTTGCACCTCCCAGAAGTCTTAGCACCTGATGTCATCAGCATGGCACTATTTCAGCTGGCAGCATGCTTACAGTAAGTCCCATAACTGCCCGTAATTTTGGATACAAACTCAAACTGTTTCACTGGTGCTTCGTTGGACGTTTTTGCTAGAGCTTTCTCACTTTGATTGTTGGTCTTCCATTGGGTTGTTGCGAAAGCGCATCACAGACATGTTTTCAAAGCATGTGACAATATTTGAACTTTCCTAACATTGATTGGGAAGCCCCTATTGGGGATACAAAAGTGAAAACTGAAATGGGCTTCAGACAAACTGGACGAAAAAACTGTCATCTGCCATCTGCACCAACATGAGGTGACGTTTCTCTAGATCTCATCTTTTCAACAATAACAACATTTATTTATATAGCATGTTTTCATACAAATGGTGTAGCTCAAAGTGCTTTACAAGATGAAAAAATAAAAAAATAAAAAAATAATATAAAATTAGGCAACACTAATTAACAAAGAATAAAGTAAGGTCCGATGGCCATGGAGGACAAGAAAAATGAGACAATTCCAGAGGACTGGAGAAAAAAAAACAAAATCTGCAGGGGTTCCAAGGCCACGAGACCACCCAGCCCCCCAAATGATCTAAATCAGTCCTCATGGTTTTCAGGCTTCACATTGAAGAATTTGATGATGATGGTCATGTGGACCTCTGGCCATCAATCCATCAATGTAGGGACATCACGGTGCTTTGATTACGTGGTGGTGGCGTATATCGGCACCACAGAAAACCAGAAAAAGAACAGCAGAGAAAGTAAAGGTTAGTACGGATTGCGGAGCCACGAAAAAAATTATAATTAAATGCATATTCAGAATATCAGAGTTAAACTAAAATGAAGCTATGAGAAAGTCATGTTAAAATAATCCATTTTAGTAGTTTTTTTAAGGTGCTCCACTGTATTAGCCTGGTGAATTTCTATCGGTAAGCTATTGCAGATTTTAGGTGCATAAGAGAAGAAGGCCGCCTTACCACTTCTTTTAAGTTTAGCTCTTGGAATTCTAAGCAAACACTCATTTGAAGATCTAAGGTTATGATCTGGAGTGTAAGGCATAAGCCATTCTGAAATATAAAATGGAGTGAGATTATTTAAGGCTTTATAAACCATAAGCAGTGTTTTAAAGTCAATTCTGAATGACACAGGTAACCAGTGTAGTGACATCAAAACTGGGGTGATGTGCTCGGATTTTCTTTTCCTAGTTAAGATTCTAGGAGCTGCATTCTACATTTGTTGAAATCGATCGATGTCTTTTTTTGGTAGTCCTCCTCAAGGAGTGCATTACAGTAATCTAGTCGACTAAAAACAAGAGCGTGAACTAATTTTTCAGCATCTTGCAAAGTTATAAGAGGTCTAATTGTTGCTATATTTCTTAAGTGAATGTAAAAGCAGAGCAACAAGAACAGAAGTTACTAATGTTTTAAGCAACACTGATCACAACATGGTAAAATTTGAGATAAGATAATCTTTGAAGACACACAAATGTGCTCCAAAATGACGACTTATAACTTGAGGACAAAGACTTTATGGAGAGGAGGAAGTACCTGCAAAATATCAAATGGGAAAGCAGAAACGCAGCACCTGTAAATGACAGTTGGGCTCACTTTGGAGATCTTCTGATCGAGCCTTATGAATACTTTTTTTGATTAACAGCCAAAATAACAACAATAAAAATTCACACAGTTTGATAAAATTAATCCTGATGTTTTAAAACAGGAATTTGTTATTTAAAAAACACAAAAACAACAGTAAGTTTACAGAAAAAAAAACGAGGAACACAAAAAACAACATGAACTAATGGGATCCTGGCAAAGATGCTATAGACTGGAGGTGGATGCATGTTGAACTAGAAAAACATCCACATGCCAAATGTCCAAAAATAAAAACAGAGAAACCTAGAAATAGATGAAAATAGTAAAAAAGAAATCTGTAAAAACAAGCGAGCTTGAGAAGGATCTTGGGCTTAATGAGAAGAGCGAGTATTGCCAGGTAACAGCCAGCAGGATATCTCTAAGTGCAGGTGTCCCTAAGTGTGGGGTGTTGTGGCAGTCAAATGCACTTTAAAAAGGGCACAGAGGTGCAGACCGGGCTCTGTGGTGCTTTGTTTGCTCTGCTTGACCGTAGCTCTTTAGGAGCTGAATTACTGCAGGCAGAAGCGTCTGACCAGTTAGTGATAGCTGAACAAAGTGAACCCTTGCAGGTTTGTGCATCAGATCTCTGTGCTTCTTTCATTTCCATGCTGTTATTGAATTACGGTTGTTTATATATTTTAGTTTGTTTTTGAATAAATATGCATTGTATTATGTTTATTAATGTGTACTTCCTCTTTAAATTTGCTTGCGTTCCGTGCTCTGCATTTCATGGTTGGAGCCCCAAGTGGTGGGACCACTCTGACATCACAGCACCAAAGCCAATAAAAAGCTGATCACTGCACGTTGCTCTGCTTTGGTGCAAAAAGAGAGCGAGGCAGCCATGTTTACTTCTATAAAGCAACAGAAGTGACTGAGCAAGATCAAAAGTTCAGCACTGTGACCACAGACACACCAGGCTTCAACATATGTGTGGGTAAAGCTGTAAAGTCAAGCCAAACAAAATTACCACAAAACTTTGGATAATTGGTGACTTACCCTCATATACAAACTCCTTTATTATTAATAATAATAATTCTTTACATTTATACATTGCTTTTCTCACTAGTTGGAGTGCTTTCCATAGTGAGTGAGGAGCCATTTCAACCACCATTAATGTGCAGTATCCACCTCGATGATGCAGCAGCAGCCATTTTTGCGCCAGTACTCTCACCACACATTAGCTGTTAGGTGGCGAAGGGGTGAGAGATAGTTAGCTAATTAGAGAGAGGGGATGATTCCCCCTAATGACTAGGCTGTGGTGGGCAATTTAGCCAGGACACCCTACACTTTACGAAGGATGCCCAGGGATCTTTTTTGATCACAGAGAGTCAGGACCACGGTTTTACATCTCATCCATAGGGTGGCACCATTTTTATAGCACAGTGTCCCATCATTGCACTGGGAGATTGGGATTTACATTCAGACCACTGGGTACAAAGCCCCTGTTGGCATTGCCAACACCTCCTCCAGCTTTTCTCCCATCCAGGTACTGGCTGGGCCCAGACAGGCTTAGCATGAGGTGGATGACCTCTTCTGAAACTCACCTGGTAGAGCTGGGCAGATTAATACTAAGATGAGTGCAGATACTGAATGCCCCAAATACAGAGAGCTGTACCATTTTAATGCCATCTGTGGACTCAGCTGAAGGATGAGATTTCTTTTGCCCATATTCCAGTGCTTCTCCATTAGCTCCCCTGACTAGCAGGGAGGCCAGCTACTCATTTTTCTACACAAGTAAGCCAACTGAGCGGCACAGTCCCACCATTGAGATGGCCTGATAAGTGCAGTTATTAGCTCACTTCAGCCTTATCCTTCAGGTTTTATATCTCCTGGCAAACAATTATGGAAAAGAGGGAGGCCTTTTATGGCCTTGTAAACACATTGAATACAGCATTGCAAAGTGTTGAACAAAGTCTTTAAAAGCAGGCTGCTTTTCTAACTCTGTGTGTGTGTCTCAATGTGTTTTTCTTTTCATCCACACTTTATTTTTTTCACAATCAGACCTGGATCAATGCCTTTTGCAGTCTTCTCCCTGGGCCCGTTTAAATCTTCTCCTTTTTAATCTCTGCTTCACAGGGCATAACAAAGCCGTCCCTTTTGAGAGAACAGCTGTGTAGACCTGTATAGTTTGAAGGGTTCTGGCTGGGGGGGGGCACTGACGTTGAGGGTCACTTAGCAAGAGGGAGCGGAACCTCTTCATATCTCTTGTTGTTGACTTGTCCACAGCAGCCAAAAGAAACTCCGACCCTGCACTTAATTCCTAACATTTCCCCGGGGATATAAATTTGGCAAACGTCCATAAGCTAATGCATAACATTGTCACTGTCTGAGCGTGCTGGAAAAGCAGACCACCTTGTCTGTACCAGGCTTCAGGCCTGGATTGGGGCTGACAGACTCATAAAAGCTGCGGCAATACACCTGGTCTAAACTAATTGAATTCTCACAATCTCTTTTCCTGTTTTTTATTAAACGTTTGATAAACAAGACTTGTGAAGTGCTTAAATTCAGGCTTAATACAACAGTCTGGTTCTTTTAGTTACTTTAGCAAGTCCGCTGAAGTTAAAAAGCTAACGTTTTATGAAAATGCTCAATATAAAGGTTGGCAAAGCCACGTGGGTCAGTTGGCTACTGATGCATGCCAGTCCTAAGTTTGGGTCCCCAGTAAACAGTTGTGGGCATTAAATTGTAGAACTGGCCCTTCCACCTTTTTCCTGGGTAGTCCAGTGAGCAAGAAACAGAAGGCTTCTGTCTTCAAATAAATATTCTAGGTGTAATAGTTAAAAAAAAATCTTAATTACAACACTTTGTTGCTTGAGATAGTGATCTGTTATCAACTATATAGCCCTACTGGAACATCTCAACATTACTGTGAAAAACAATGGAGGTACCAGAACTGATGAGACTGGGGAAGGTGGGGTAGCCCACTCAGTTTGAACCTGAGTGTTGATTCATTTGTAAATTAGAATAGTAGAAAGCTTTTAATAAGAGCAGGACCTTCAACCCAACAAAGCTTGACAATCCCATCCACTTAGTCTACTGTCTACCACACTACTTGGTACTTTTTTCCAATATAGTTCTCTGTGTGAAGAAATTCTTCCTAATAATTGTATAAAATTTACCTTTAACAAGTTTCCAACTGTATTCTTATTGAACTCACGTTAATGTAATGTAACAGTCTCATTCCACTGTACTAATTCCTTTTATAATTTTAAAAACTCCAATCATCTCACCTCTTAATCTCTCCTTAAAATGTAGAAGTTCAACTCCGTCAACCTTTCCTCATAATTCATTCCCTGTAGCCCCAGAATTAGCTTAGTTGATCTTCTCTGGACTTTTTCTAGTGCTGCTATGCAGTGGCGTAGCTCAAGTTCGTGCTGCTCGGCACGGTGTGGTGCTTCAATATGCAGCCCTCCAACATATCTGAATATGTTAACCAATTTAAATAGAAAATTAAAATAACATATAGAGAAAAATTAAGATACATTTTGCATAGTTTTATTCGTATATAGAGAAACAGCAATATTTTTTCACATATAATTATTTATAAGCATCAACTAGACAGGAATATAGTATAGACGCACTGATAAGCCGTGTTCTGATTATTAGTTTAATATAATTACGCTGCGAAAACCAGAACCAATGTAGTGTACAAGAGATAGGTGGGGACGTTTCCTATTTGTAAATTAGTTATCTTCCTAGAAATTATTATTGGTATAATGTTTTTGTTATTACCTCATAAATTTCAACTGCTGTGTCTGATGCCCTCACAGAAAGACAGTCTCAAAATTATTTTTGAAGCATTTGTGGGTAAAATTCAGAGAATTTTACTTTTTTCATTCATGAGTGATATTTTTCCAAATCCTGCTGCTTACATGCGAATTGTACTGAGCCTTTTGGCCAATAATGTGCCACCCGGAGGTGGACTGCCTCCTCTGCCCACCCCTAGCTATGTCACTGCTGCCTGGAGACTAAAACTGTACACAGTACTCTAGATGAAGTATAACCAGTGACATTCTGTTAGCCTTCTTAATGGCTCCTCTACATTGTCTCTCTGTAGGTAGTGATGAGTCCACTATGACCCCATGTCCTTCTCATAAATGTTACTTTCAAGTGTCAGACCTCCCATTGTGTATTCAGAGCTAACCATTCATACTTCTTACATGTCATATCTTACATTTACATTCATACCTTACATTTACAAATCTGTCCAAGTCTAATGCTGTCCAAGTCCATCTGCAATGATTTAACATATCCTAGATAATCTGCCAACCCACCTAGCTTGGTATCATCTGTAAACTTAACACACTTGTTACTTATTTTCCTGTCCAAATCATTCATATATATTAATAAATAGCAATGGCCCTAACACTGACACCTGAGGTATACCACTCTTAAGGTTTCTCGCACCACCACCATCAGCTTCCTTTGTTTTAGCCAATTCAACACCCATCTGCACACAACACCCTGAGCTCCCACTTCTTTGTGTTTGATGTCCAACCTCTTATGTGGGATCTTATCAAATGCTGTCTGTAAATCAAGAGAAATAACATCCTTTGCACCACTCTGAATGTATTGTGAAATTCCAGCATGCTAGTAAAACATGCTCTCCCTCTTCTGAGCCCATGCTGACTGTTCAGTAAAATTCTCATCCTTGCCATGTGCTGCTCAATCTTTTCCTTAAAAATTTCTTCCATTAATTTGCCTGTGATGCACGTTAAGCTTACTGATCTGTAGTTACTTGGGTCAGCCCAGTCACCTTTTTATTAAACAGTATAATGTTTTCTATTTTACAGTCCTTCTGAATTTCTTGGGACTTTCAATAAATTTGCATCAGGGGTTTATATGTGTACTCACTAATCTAACCTCCTTAAGCACTCAAGGATACATATTATCTGGTTCTGTTGAATTGTTTTCAACCTATTTAATATACGCAGCTCTTCTCTCTCTAGATTTTCCAAATCACTCAGTTCCTCCTTAGTAGCCCCTGATACTGCTCCGCTTCCTAACACGTGAAAACTTCATAAAGTGCGAATTTAGACCATTTGCTATATCTCTGAATGTATATTTTAATTCCTTCTTACTGTTCCTGATATACTTCTCCTCCTCCCTGTCTATTTATTCACGAAATACTTGCCTGTTGAAGGGGTCTGAGTTGCCTCGAAAGCTTGCATATTGTAATCTTTCTAGTTAGCCAATAAAAGGTGTCATTTTGCTTGACTTCTCACTACATCCATAATGGCTAACACGGTACAACACACTAGTACTTATGAAATACTGAAAGAATCTTTTTGGGTCATCTTTCACTTTATCTGCAATATTCCTCCCTAACTACCTTTTAGCTTCCATCCTTAATGGTTGTTTTCATGTTTTCATACACCCTTTGACTCTGATTGGAGTTATCAGTCTTACACGCCTTATATAACTTTTGTTTCCTTTGCAGCTTCTTTTTCAACTCCCTTTTAACACACTGCAGTTTTTTTAAAATTTCCTACTAATTTTAAATTTTGGGATGTACCAGTCCTGCATGATATGTTTTAATTCCTGCTCTTTGACTGTTTCTACAATTAAATGCTTATCCCTGTTCATCCTTATCAGACTTTTCCACATCTTTGCATCTGCACACTGCCAAAACAGTGAGAATTTTAGTATATCATGTCACTTGACCATAACAGTTCAGTCATCCTTTACACCCTCAATTATTGTTCTGAATTTTACAAAATACTAACTCTAGACGGGCTTCCCCCTGTGTTGGTGGTTTAACATTCTGTGTTAAAAAGTAGTCACTGCTTACGTCTAAAAACTCCTGCTCTTATACTCCACTATTTGCCATTTGCAAGGTTAGCACAGTTGATATTAAGGTAGTTTAAGTCCTCCATGACTATAATATCTCCTTGCACATTCCTAAAATTAGGCCTCTAGCCCTAATACTTTCTAGTTGTATCCAGATGTTCTCACTAAGATGTGGCTCATCATCCAAATGAAGAAGACTTCTTTTGACATAAACAGCAAACCCCCCTTCCTTTTCTCTTCTATCTATCCTTCCTAATAAATGTGTACCCATCTATGTTATACTCATTACCATCTTTGTTATTTAGCCAGGTTTCTGTTATTGCTATAATATCATAATAATGCCAGGCTACATACAATTCCAGCTCACTTGTTTAATTTTTGATGTTTTTAGTATTAATGTGTTGCTTATTTTAGTTTTGCACTTAAACGTTGGGTTACAATTTTTCATTCCCACATGTACAGTTCTAAAGCTGGCCTGTCTTGATGTCCCTGTCCCACCATACTTTAGTTTATACAATCCCTGACTAACCCACTTATATGCCTGTCCAACACATTGGTTCCCCTGTAGTTCAAATGTAACCCTGTCACTGCAGAACAGGACCCATTTATTTTAAAAGGAGTCTCAGTGCCCCATAAACCTACACCCTCTATTCTGCACCAAGATTTGAGCCACACATTAAGTCTTCTAATCTCCTCAGTATTACCTGGACTGGCACGTGGCACAGGTAGAACTTCAGAGAAGACCATCTTGTCAGTTCTGCTCCTCAGCCTGCCACCTAACTCTTTAAATTTGGACTACTAATGTGACATCCTGCACTTGTATATGTCATTGACAATGACAACTGGGACACCTCCCTGCCCCCCATCCCCTACTTCCCTTCTGGACAAGAGCCTATTCACCATTCAAGGGAGGACTCGCACCTGTGCACCTGGAAGTCAACACGCCATACAAGACTCTCTGTCTTTGGAGCAGACCCATGCCTCAACCCCTCTAATGACTGATTACCCTACTATCACCTTTCTTGCCTACCACATCAGAGTTTTCACAGATACCATTCACCTCCATCATATCCTGAAAACAGTTTGGCACTTCCAATTATGGGTTTGAACCCACCAGACAGTGTGCACCCTTTACCTTGCATCTATGTTCAGCTCTGACCAAACCATAGCTACTTCTCTGGTCTGTACTCTCCTCTTGCTCCACCTTATGGGTACACACCATCTCCAGCTCTGTCAATGATCTACGACAATGCAAGTCAACCAGCTCCTCCTCCGGTTCAACAACCCAGAGCTAAAGGTGCTCGCATCAGCTGGTATCTTCTACGGATGTAACCGTCAGGGAGCACGGACTCCTCCAAGCCATCCTCCTAACATCCAACAGGACTTGCACCCAGTCCAAAAATTAAAGAATGAGAATCAGGAGAAAGAGTTGAGTCCAAGGTGAAAGCAAGGGTCAAAAACGAAAGTTGAAAAGACAAAAAATGTCAAAGCCAAATTATAAACCAAAAATCGTAGACAGACAGCAGACAAGAAAGTAGTACACTAAGTTTAGACCAATCTCAGATAAAAGTGAATATTTTTGGGAGATCATTACATCAGTGCATCGATGATCTCACAAGTAGCATGACACTGATGCTTCAAGGGTATTACTAACGGAAATGGACACCAAAACAGACCAAGTACCGGTGCGATGCACAGAACCAAAATGGCACTAGAAAAAGATGTTTAAAAAACATGTCACTCCTGAACCAAAGCTCTAAACACAATTCTGATTTCAGAAGTTGATTCCTTTGGTGGTAAAACCCCAAAACGATGCCAAGATTAATATTCTGGATCCAAGGAATCTCAAGAAGAAATACAGAGGCGCTCCGTACATAACAGACATTATAACAATGTGAAGGTCATTTCAAGCTGCTTAGGATATTTGTGCTTATTTAGAAAGCTTTGTGTGTACTGGTGGGTTTCTATTTTGCTCAGAAGATTTCACACTATTGCTTTTTTTTTTTTGTTCTTTATTTCGCCTTATACAATTTCTTGTATTAGGAATTTGTAAGTTTTCGCATACCCCGTGGGGTCAGAGCGCAGGGTCAGCCATTGTACAGCACCCCTGGAGCAATTGAAGGTTAAGGACCTTGCTCAGGGGCCCAGCAGAGTAGGATCACTTTTGGCAGTGATGTGGATTCGAACCGGCAACTTTCGGGATACCAGCGCAGATGGTATGGTATGGTATGGCTTTAGAAGTGCCATAAGTTGTCAGTGCATTTTTGCATTCTTGATGCACATCAGTGTGTGATGCCATTAGAACCCTTTTTAAATATAAGCAGGTCATTTTTGACCATACTTGTGGCATGTTTTATTTTTGTGTAACAAAGCAAATCTCTGCATGTTAGTAGCAAGAGCAGAAACAATAGAAATAGCAAAGATGTCAGGATTCAGCAGGAATCCAAATAAATGAATACCTAATATTTTTAGAATATATGTGCCACCGAGTCCACCAATTATGGTTATAGAAAGGAGATCAAATAAAACATAATACTACTGTGCCAGCCTTAACATTAAACTTAAAACACAAGCTGAAATTGTATTCCTTTAGAAAAGCCCGCAAAGACTTGCTTTTCTTACCGACCACACAAAGTCTACCTGTATCAAAATGACAATAAAAATATAAAAAAATAAATATTAATAATGTACAAAGCCCAAAGCAGATTACATAAAACGAATGAATCATTATTGAAAACAGAGCAAGTGGTATACAAAAGGAGTGTCTGTTTTATAATCGATGACATTAGGAAACAAATTAAATTAACACAAAATGTTAAATTTATAAAAAAATCAAAGCACTTAACCTGTCAGACTAATTTATCTTACCATTTTTTGCCTGATAATCCAGTTTTACTGATAGATATTTTGCATAACATAATCATTTTTTTCTCCATTTAGTTAATTCTATTACAAAATTCAAAAAGAGTCTCTGGGTGGCACGGTGGCGCAGTGGGTAGCGCTGCTGCCTCGCAGTTAGGAGACCTGGGTTCGCTTACCGGGTCCTCCCTGCGTGGAGTTTGCATGTTCTCCCCGTGTCTGCGTGGGTTTCCTCCGGGTGCTCCGGTTTCCTCCCACAGTCCAAAGACGTGCAGGTTAGGTGGACTGGCGATTCTAAATTGGCCCTAGTGTGTGCTTGGTTTGTGTGTGTCCTGCGGTGGGTTGGCACCCTGCCCGGGATTGGTTCCTGCCTTGTGCCCTGTGTTGGCTGGGATTGGCTCCATCAGACCCCCGTGACCCTGTGTTCGGATTCAGCGGGTTGGAAAATGGATGGATGGAAAATTAGTCTCTTCATCGTCAGAACTGTTGAATCCAAATTCGAATCAAAGGGGGCTATCTTGATTTTTATATTTTTGCACAATTAGGAACTTTAAAAGAAGAATAATTATGAAACCTTGGTGTAAAATACCAAATTATTTGAATACATGTGTACAGTAAGGGCTTATATGCATACAGTGTCTGTAAAAAGTATTCTCCCCTCGGAAGTTTTTACATTTTATTTTTTACACAATATTGAATCACATTTAACCTAATGTGGTTTTTTTCTGACACTGATTAACAGAGAAAGACTCTTTAATGTCAAAGTGAAAACAGATCTCTTCAAATAACTACAAATATAAAACACAAAATATTCGATCGCTTAAGCACTCACCTCCTTCACGTCTGTATTTGCTGGATGCACCTTTGCCAGTGCCACACACGTGCGAGTAGGAGGCAGTTAAAGGGCTTGAGTAATGGTAATACCATATCAGACCAGGGAATGGCAGGGAGTGCTGACTGTCTTTCTTGGTTTCTTGCAGACCGTTCCCAGGAAATCCCACCAGGTTCCGGTGCCATTAATGATGTCACTTCCGGATTTCCCTGGTGCCCTTTGATGACGTCACTTCCAATTCCGATGACATCACTTCCGGTTCCACCCCGATGATGTCACTTCCTCTCCAGGGCTTTAAAGCCGCCATCTTACCTCCAGTCTGGCAGTTCTGTTTTGGACTTAGTCTTGCGAACCTCTTTTCAAACATTTGCAGCCAGAATATAATATATGGGTGGCTGCCCCAAACCTTTATAATGTCTGAAGTGTATTCCTTGTCACACCAGCCATGCCAGCCTTGAGTCTGTGTGCCCAGGACTCTTTCAAGTTTGAATATCTGGAGAAGTTTGGAGTTTGGGAGCATGCACTGATACACCCACCACACGATGGACCACCTCAGGATCCCAAATTAGGACCTGAGTGCAGCTGTGCAACGGGTGACACCTCAGCACCATACTGAACAGTGTGAGGTTGTGTTACAGTGGCTGGAGTGCCAATCCTACCACCAATGCCCGAGTTTTCCCTGCATGTTGGACAACCAGCTTGCAGGGCTGGATGCAGATTAATATCAAACCCAGGACAGAACAACTGCAGGTTTACGGACCTTGCTCAAGGGCCCAGTGGAGTGGAGTCACTTCTGGCATTTACTGGATTCGATCTGGACTCTGACTTTTTTCTCCATTCTTCTTTGCCTGAGGCTAAGGATCTGTGCTGGTATCCAGAAGGTTGCCAGTTCGAATCCCCGTCACTGCCAAAAGAGATCCTACTCTGCTGGGCCCTTGAGCAATACCTTTAACCTGTAATTGCTCCAGGGGTACTGTACAATGGCTGATCCTGCGCTCTGACCCCATGGGGTATACGAAAACTAACAAATTCCTAATACAAGAAATTCTATAAGGCGAAATAAAGAACAACAAAAAAAAAAAAATGGTCCACTGGATTGAGATCTGGGCTCTGACTCAGTCACTCCAGAAATTTCACATTGCTGTTTTTAAGCCATTCCTTTGTCACTGTGGCTTTATATTTTGGGTTGTTGTCTTGCTGGAAAACAAATCTTCCAGGGTTTGCTGCAGAGTAGCATCCACAGCATGATGCTGCCAGTATCACAGCCTCCATAGCTCATGGCAGGGATGTTGTATGTTTGATAATGTGCAGTGTTCAAACAATGCATTTAGTCTGATGGTCAGAAAGGTCACTTTGGTCTTATCAGGCTAATTCGGAGTCTCGCATCTACCTTCTGCCCAGATGTCATGTGTGTTTTTTAACAGTGACATGTTCTTTGCCACTCTCCCATAAAGCTGCGACTGGTGATGCCCCCCAGGTAACAGCTATTGTCTGCACAGTTTCTCCCATCTCAATCATTGTAGCTTGTAACTTCTTCAGAGTTCTCATAGGGGTCTTGATGGCCCTTCCTCACTTGTCTTCTTTTGCACGATCACTCAGTGTTTGTGGATTGCCTGCTCCAGGTAGATTTCCAGTTGTGCCATACTTTCCATTTCTTCATGACTAATTTAACTCGACTCCCTTGGAAATTCAGTGATTTGGATATTTTCTTCTCCCCATCCCCTGACTTGTGCTTTTCAATCACTTTTTCATACAAAACAATACAATACAATTTATTTCTGTATAGCCCAAAATCACACAAGTATGGCCGCAATGGGCTTTAACAGATCCTGCCTTTTGACAGCCCCCACCCAGCCTTGATTCTCTAAGAAGACAAGGAAAAACCCTTGTAGGGTGGAAGGTGGAAGAAGCCTTGGGAAAGGCAGTTCAAAATGAGACCCCTTTCTAGGTAGGCTGGGCGTGCAGTGGGTGTCAAAGAGAAGGGGTCAATACAATACAATACACTGAACGGAACACAAGTAATCCTCATTACAATATAATAGTGCAATAGAAATATTACAAGCACAGAGCAGAATTCAACAGTAGATGATATCACATAATAGGATTTGGAGATGGTCTGTTCTTTTATCTTTAATGTTAGACCACCACGCTGACTCACCACAAGCTGGGCCTTCCAGAATCCAAGGGCATTTAAACTACAACTAACTGAAACCCCAGATTGATGAACTCCATTGAGCTCATTCTGGATCTTCTAAAAGCAGTTGGATGCACCACTGATGATTGTCGTATTAAAGAGGTGAATAATTAATTTTTTTGTGTGTAGTATTTGTAATTCATTTAGACCAATTTGCTGAGTTCTCTTTTCACGTTGACATTAAAGAGTCTCTTTCTGTTGACCAGTGTTACAAAAGCCAAAATAAATTACCTGAGATTCAGTGTTTTGAAGACAATAGGTGCTGTGAAATTGCGTATTTGCCTGTGTTTGTTTTCAGTGTACAGAATTCGTCCTTCACCAACATCTGCCAGGGGTGTCTTAAGACGAGTGATAAGCCATGTTTAGTTTGCATACCTGTACTGGTGTTACTAAAATTTCAGTCTTTTGCCTGAAAGACCCTTTTTGACATGGCCCTTTCACCATCGCGATCAACACTCTTTGCCATACATCTACTGTATGTGGCCATCCTCTGGAGAAGGTCTCTTGTTGCAGTGATGGTTTTAACACCTAACTGCTCAGTTGGAGTACGGCCTGAGACTTTGTCTCGATTTTGTCAATTTCCTTTTTTCAGTTTTTGACTGTGTTCATGGGAACTTTCAGCTTCCTCTCAAATGTTTTCTACACTTTCTCATCTCACAATTCAGACTAACTTGTTTTTTTGCTCTGAACAATGCAGTAGGATCTTGCAATGGCTACATGTGGATTCCACATAAATTATAAAAAAACGTCTCCTAATGAGATTGGTTGCACTTGGGAGATGTGAACAGCTTCAGCTTTTGGCACAAAAGGTTGATACATGAGATCCCAATCTTCACAAAGAGATTTAATAGACTTCTCCCAGCACCCACTGCCAACCAATGGCGTAGCTCGAGTTCGTGCTGTTTGGCGCGGTGCGGTGCTTCAATTTGCCACCCTCCAATATATCTGAATATGTTAACCTATTTAAATTCAAAATTAAAATGACGTATACAGAAAAATTAAGATAAATTTTGCATAGATGAATTCATATATAGAGACACAGCAATAATTTTTAACATATAATTATTTATAAGCATTAACTAGATAAGAATATAGTATAGACGCACAGATAAGCCGTCATTATCATTAGTTTCATATAATTACGTTTTGAAAACCAGAACCAGTGTAGTGTACAAGTGATAGGTGGGGAAGTTTTCTGCGCAGAGCAAGAACGCATTCGGATTGATAACGAAACGAAATTATAAATTGTAAAGTAGTTGTTTAGCTCCCTAGAAATTATTATTGGTATAATGTTTTTGTTATTACCTCATAAATTTCAACTGCCGTGTCTGATGCCGTCACAGAAGGACAGTCTGAAAATTTTTTTGAAGCATTTGCGGATAAAAATCAGAGAATTTTACTTTAGTCATTCATGGGTGATATTTTTCCAAACCCTGCTGCTTACACATGAATCGTACTGAGCCTTTTGGCCAATAATGCCACCCCCAAAAAATGTGCCCCTCCACGCGCCAATAGTTACGCCACTGCCGCCAACTCTGGATTTCATCACGTGGTGTTGACAACGATTGGCTGGAAAGTTCTTCAGGCTAAATAGAAATCATGGACTGGGGGAATGAATGATGACAGAAAGTTTTGTTCCGATACGTCATATCTCAGGAGACTTGGATTTGAATCCCAGCTTGGTCGATATCTGGGTGGAGTTTACACTTTCTCCTCCTATCCCCTTCAGCTTTCTTGAAAAAAAATTGTTGTTACATTTGATTGGCTTGATGAGTGGGTGTGGACATGTGTGGATGTGTGCCCTGCAATGGACTGACTGGTCATGGCAGCCTCAGAATGGGGTGGGGTTGGATGTTGGGGGCTGGATTTTTCAGAGCTGACACCACTGTGTTCAGACTCCGTCCTCACGGCTGATCCGCAGACTACAGCGAGGTGTACTTGTGCTGGGAGTTCATTCACCTTGTCACATGTATTGCTCACACGTCTTCGCTCATTAATCAGAGCATCACAGCTCGAAAAGAGACCATGAACAAGTTGGAGATGCTCAAGAAAGGCCATTCCTTGGAATGTAAATCAGAAGTGATAACGTCTAAGTAAACTGCTTTATTAAACATTACTAAGGTTTGTTGTAATGATTTTAATTTTTATGTAGTTCGGTGTTATCTGAATGAAAATTGGGGTCATTTTTGGGGCCAGGGGGTGCTTAAAAAATACTAGTAATATGAATTGTAATTAGGTGTGCATATTCCAAACCTTCGCTTCATGAAGGGGGTTTTCAAGAACGGATGATCTCCTTCTTAAAGCGGAGGAGGCCTGCACGGCTCCCCTGTTAGCATCTACTCCACTGGTATTAAGACGTAATTAATTAAGATGTCTGCTCACCCTGAATGTCACTGCTTCAAGTTGCAAGTACTTGGCTCATATTCTAGTCATTCTGACATAAGCCTCATGCAAAAAAGAAGTTAGCCTGCGTTATTTGAAGTTGGTTAGAACTTTTTGTTTTGACTATATATGAAGCAGGGAGCCATTTTACACTTACTGCAGTACTTTTGATATTTAAGTCTCTTTGATATCAGAAATGTTAAAACTTCTACTAGAGTGATTTTCCCATGGGCGAAGTTTAACTTTCAGAGTAACGTAACGTTTCAGAAAGGTACCTCTGATTTTCCTCAAGCATGACTGTTCAGTACTTTATGCAATGGTTGGAGCCAGCTGGAAGAACGAGCAATTGGCGGTGATTGATGACGACATCTTCATATGTTGATGGGCAGCCTCTGAGGAGGAGATCAGGAGTAGAGTGTTCACTTCGGTTGAACACCACCTCTGCCTTGCAGCAATTAGATGTGATTCCCCTTGGGGTCTCCTATTCTTTAATACTACTGGTCTCCTTTCATTCTTACAGTGTAAAGAGCAAAGGACATTGGGAAAAATAATTGGCCAGACAGAAAATTGAATCAATTCAGTTTTGCCATTATTTTGTATTTTTTATTTGGCAAAACTCTTAATAAATTTGTATAAATTAACATGTTGTAAGTGCCAAGGAGGACAGATGTGATTCCCAACTGGGATGGAGGGTAACTTCTTGCCTGGAAGACAGAGAGAGTGGAGAAACAAACTGGTCGTGACACCCTGAAATCTTAGTCCTGGTTTGGGAGCAAACAATATTTGATGGGCTGGGGGCAGGTAGATGCAAGGAGCAGTTTGTTCCCCCGCATAAGAACATAAGAAATTTAACAAATAAGAGGAGACCATTCAGTCCACCAAGCCTGTTTGCTTTGCTAATAGCTAAGCTGTCCTAATATCTTATCCAGATTCTTCTTAAAGGTTTTTAAGTTTTCTTGTATCAACTCCATAACCCGGTTGTTTGTTCCAGAGTCCCACAACTCTTTGTGTAAAGAAGTGCTTCCTGGCTTCAGTCTTAAATGCACTCTCCCATAATTTCCACAGATGTCCTTGAGTATGTGATGCACCCTTAAGCTGAAAGAATGTCACTGGAACTGCTTTATCAACGCCTTTGAAAACTTGGAAGGCCTGAATTAGGTTTCCACATGGTCTCCTCTGGTTTAATTCTCTGAGTCTGTGTGTCCCTAAGTTCCTGGATGCACTTGGTTGCTCTCCTCTGCACAGCTTCAAGTGCTGCTATGTTGTTCTTGGTGACCAAAAGATGGGAAATACAACTTGTTGAAAAGATACCATGCCATATTTATATTTAATTATTTGGCTGACATCTTTATCCAAGATGACTTACAAGATCTGAAATACAATTGGTTACATTTGTTTTGTTTTTCCAATTTGAACACAAACAGGTGTAGTGAGATGACAGTGGCAGTGTTCCTCTGGGCTGAACCCAATTAGGACAACTGCAGGGTGCCATGGGAATTGGAGACTGGAAGTGCAGCCCTCTGCGGTGGGCTGGTGCCCTGCCCAGGGTTTGTTTCCTGTCTTGTGTCCTGTGTTGGCTGGGTTTGGCTCCAGCTGACCCCCGTGACCTTGTAGTTAGGATATAGCGGGTTGGATTATGGATGGATGGATGTACAGCCCTGCTAGGTTTCTTGGGTGCTGCCAGAGGGGAGGACTGCCCTGGTTTCCACATAACCCAGAAATCCTCTGGATGATCAATGCCATGACACTGGAGGTAGTTTGTGGTCTGATTTAAAAGAAGCCCCGCAGCCTCGTCTTAGGTTGTCACAGTTGGGAGGCAGTAGGCAACACTCAACAAGAAGAGTGGGGGACAGAATTCATTTGTTTTGTAATTGTGATCTTGTTGATTGTGCACACTTGGTGAGGTAGTTTGATGTCTAAAATCCGTTATTTGTACCTGGAACTGTGTTGGGTGACATAGCGTATGAGGTTTTTGGGCGCCCCTTTGTGGTTACACTAAATATATGACTATCAGCCTTGGAAACCGACATCTGCATGTGGGTTTATTATGCCAAAGTGATCAGTAAATGAAGCGACGTAGCGGAAATGAGTTTGCTGCTAATTAACTCTTTGCCTTAATTTTAATTAATGCACAGCTTAAGACTCAGGTCCCTTAATTATTTATTTTTTCCTTAATTAGCAACCAAACAATATTAAGATACAAAATGAACCAACACATAAACAACAACCTGCGTCCATCACACAATAACTGAAAATAAAGAAAGGTGAAGGTGTCAGTAATGTTGATCTGCTCACAAAACATTTTGACAGCCTGCGCTCTTAAAAAAGAACATCAACAGTTTTGGAAATGTCTGCCATGGCAGAATGAGAGCCATGGGATTAAATAACGTGTTTAATTAGCAATGAGAATTGGCTTCAAATTAAGAAACTGAATGAAGGTTGGAGTTTGAGGCCCCAACTTAGTTGATCATCTGTTGGCTCACTTCACATCAAATTTAAGTTTAGATGCCGTTTAAGGAAAAAAGAATCAATTCAGCGGTCAGAGTCTCAAGAAAAGTCAATTAAAATAAAGGGAAATAGTTAATTAGCAGCAAAAACTGGTCATTAATTAAGAAAAGAGTTTGAATAAAAACTTGCAGCCACATTAGCTCTCCAGGACTGGAGTTGGAGACCCCTGCTCTAGACTCTCCAGCACCTCCTCCGGAGAGCCAAACAGGTCTGTTTTAGATCTCTGTGGCACTCTGTGATCTTCAAAGTCGGATTGTGGGTCTTCTCCATATCCCGCTTCTGACACAAGTGTAGCGTCAGCACTGAGCGCAGCAATGGATGGATTCCCTGCTCTTTACATGACTTTTTGAGGTGGTTCACTATCCTAAAAAGGACTGCTTGTCTTTTGCCGCATTTGTTTGGAAAGCATGCGACTTTACAAGCTTGCCATATATATATTGTGGCACGCGGCTGGGGGTGGTACCCAGCCGGGACACCCAAGAGGACCGGAGGAGGGCTCACGCCTCCTCCAGACCATGAGGGGGCGACCGCCCTGGTTGCTGTGGGGGCCACGGGTACAGAGCTTTGAAGCTCAACCCTGTAGGGGCCTGTGGTCACCGCCAGGGGATGCCCCAATGCCTGGAGAGCCCTGGACCTCAGCACTTCCGCCACACCAGGAAGTGCTGAGGGGAGCAGGGACACCCGGAGTGCTTCCGGGGATACAGCCGGCACTTCCACCACATTGGGGTGTGTCGGTGGAAGATTGCCGGACCACACCTGGAGCACATCCGGGGTACATTAAAAAGGGCCGCCTCCCTTCATTCAGGGCTGGAGTCGGGTGGAAGAGGACGAGGTCAGGGAGAGGAAAGAGGCGGCCTGAAGAGATGAAAGGCATTTGTGTAGAGAGCCTGGACTGAGGGTGATTGGTGCTGCGGCACTGGGTTGTGCTTAAGTCACTTGAACTGTAAATTGTAAATAAACGTGTGTTGGACTGTAAATGATGTCCGTCTGTCTGTGTCCGGGCCATTTCCCACAATATATATATATATATATATATATATATATATATATATATATATATATATATATATATGTGCCTCTGCCTCTGGTGATGTAATGCCAGCTCATACGCGGGTGACTCATCCCTGGATGATGTAACTTGTCAGTGCCATTACAATATAATAAAATGCAGATGCTAAAGATTCAAGGCAGCCTGGATACTTTCTGAAGTGCCACATTTGATAGCACAGTGGGCCTGCGTAAACCTTTCTAGTCAAAAATGGCACTTTAGTGTAATGTGATGTCCCCCTGTTCTTGTTAAAGACTTGGATGCGGCCTAATTAAACTGTGAGACACAGCAGGGAATGGCGTTACCCTGCGAGTCCCCAGCAGCCACTAATTTACTAGAAGCTGCCTGTGATGAGAGCTGCTGGAGCGTCACCAGCTCATCAGCCACAAAACAACCGGCTAGCTGGACCGCACAGGATAGCTCAGAGGCACACATTTTGATAAGACGTTTTAAAAAAAATAACTGGCATTGTCTCACCTTTAGCAGAAAATCATCTACCTGGCAGCTGCTCAAAACAATTACTTCAGTGCAGTCCAAATATTTTAGCAAGGAGGTGCCCACTGGGAATGGACGCACAGGCTGAAAAGCAGACATCGAACTGGGGCTCCCCGAACCCCCCACCACCACACTGATCTCTCTCTCTCTCTCTCACACAGGCCGAAAGTCAAAGGGACCTGGAATTATGGGACGGGGGTGGGGGGGCTAACAGATCAAGTGAAAAAGCAGAGAAGTTTGCAGGTCTAGATGGAATTTGGAGGAAAAAGAAAGTTGAAAAGAGAACGGCGGTGAGCTGCGGGCTGCTCTGTTTATGTAGAGCGCTTCAAAGACGGGCCTAATCATTTTTCCATCCTGTGCACCGCGTCGTTGGTCATGCATTAGGGCTGGTGGTCCTCACTGAAAAATCCCAACAAAATCTCTTTACTCCTCTACATTACCCTCTACAACGCTATACATTATTTGCTCATTTACGCTCTCTTGGGCTGAGCTTCACGTTTTACGACCAATTTGGCATTGCTTCACTCAATAAGTCCCTTTGAGGCTAAAGCGACTCTGTTCTGGAGGTGCAGTTGCTGATTGATTTACTCTCCCCTAAACGTCACCATGCAAAAAAACAAGTTCTCCGACTTCACAAAGAAGTGGTCCGGCTGAACGGTGTAAACTTTACACTGTAAAGCATAAATGTCACCAGAGGTCAGTTGTCACTCAAGCGTTTTCATCCCTGTTAAGGTTCAGCAAAGTACTCAGCTGGACTTTTCCTCCCAGGCTTTGCTGAGTCATTCTATTCCAAAGTGGCTGATTAAAAATCTATATTGATTTGCCGATTAAGTATGAGGACCGTAGTAATGGTGCCCTCAGCAATAGAGTGCATGCAGCACCCATGAAGACCAAGAAGGCACTCCAAGAGAGGAGCACCTGCTGGAGATTTTAACAGGAAAAGTGAGAGGACAAAGCCATATGGGGACATTTCAGTTTCATCAGTTTCATGAAGTTGCTCATTTAGTTACAAAGTAGCAGGGAGCCGTAGCCCACCCTGTTAGGACCAGGTGTAGTTCTGGACCAGCTGGAGTTGAGGCACCAAACCAGTGAGAGATAGAGAGACAGTCCCAGTCTGCAGTGTATGCATAATAACACAATGTTTTGTGTTAGATAAGAATGAACCCAGACACTCGCCATAAATATGGACAGCACAAAAAGTGACGCAACTGTGGTGTTTGCCAGAATGTGTAGAGCAGGGGTTGCCAACCTTTTTTACAAAATGAAAATGGCCGAGAGCTACTCATGTTTTCTAACGTTTATTCTCATAGCTTATTTCAACCCAAACAAACTGAATAAGCTTGTTTTGCCTGAACATTTACAAAATGTTGGTGTCCACAACTCACATTTTGCATTAAAACATCACAAAAAATATTTAGTTTACCTTCAAGTGCATTTTGTATGTCTGTATGCATTTTCCAGTGTATCTCACACTATTGAATTAAAACACAAATGCTGTCAAAACAAAACAATGCAATTCCAAATACACAGATATGACTTGTTCATTTGTCATTTTGTTACATGTCACTGTTTCACTTTATTCACATGTCCAGTTGCATGTGTGATGACTGGCAGTGAATGGAGTCAACAAGAGAGGCAGGTGTATGGTGGAGTGGAGCCACTTAGGTTCACTCTTATGGAGTCATTTCAATGTTCATCTCTCAGTCTTGTTCTGAACTTTGATTTCATGACATTCATGTCAGACTCACAGAAGTATGGAGACCCAAACAAAGCAGACATTTTCAGAGGTGCTTGGTGAAGATTCTTATACTTATTTGGATCTACTAAGCTCCAGAAATGCTGAGAATGCTGTTGAGACTTTAACTGCACATTATTTTGAAAGTTTACTAATATATAATATATAAAACCCAATGTCTGTCTGTCTGTATGTCTGTCCACTTTTCATCAGTGAACTACTTAACAGATTTTTTTTTCTATAATTTCGCTTGCAGTACCGATTTATTTGTGCGACTCTGAGTGAGACGCAGCGGGCAGAGTTGAGGGGGGGCTGAGCTCTCCTCACACACTCGCCAGCTTCGGGGCATGTACCTTAACTCTGCTTAGCTAGCGAACGAGAGAACAATTGAATTCAATATTGTTTGATATTTAAAATAAAGTGCTACTTGGGTCTTGATGAGTTTGAGTCCAGATATTCTCTTAAGTGTATGCCACATTGAAAAGATAGATTGCAATTCAAATTGTGGATCGTGATATGATTTTTTGGAAAGATCGCCCACCCCTAATTTGACTAATCAAGTTTTCAAATTTATGTAGGATTCATTAACCCTTTGGTGAGCTACTTGGAAAGGGGTTGTGAGCTACCGGTAGCTCGCAAGCGACGTGTTGGAGACCCCTGGTGTGGAGTAAAATGCACTGCTCTTATTTGCCCACAGATGACGCCCCTCAGATGTTACAATTTAATAAACTAGTAGTATTTAAGGCTCTCTTAAGGTCATTTCACTTTTCTGAAGGAATGGATAACAGTTATATAGAAACAGAGGAAATGATAGAATACTAATGGCGTGTTTATGAACTGGAGTGATCATTTTAATCTCTCAGCTAAATAAATGTGATGGAGCAAGTCAGAAATGTGAATAATAAGAAAACAATACAGGACAGACGGAGATGGCACTTGTCCCGATTTCTTAAGGAATATTGGTAATGTATCTGTATTGCTTAGACTGAAAAAGCATGCTAGAAAATTTGCTAAGGTTACCAGACAATGGACTAATCAAAAATCATTTGTCTAAGAACAAGCTAAAGTCGAAACTGAAAATCAAAAGCTTAGAAAACAATCCAAAAATATGGTCAAAAGGAATGCTGAGCAATGAAGTCAAGAGGCAACAATCTCTCTATATACGAGGGGCGTTCAAGTATGCACAGGAATTTATGAGTTACACTTTATTTATTGAATACAATGAAACAATTTACACGTTATTTTTCTATGTAGCCTCCTGCCACTGCAGTATACTTGTTCCAGTGCTCAGGAAGCTTCTAAATCCTGGAAGAGTAGATGTCTCTTGACTGAACGATGACCCTTTCTTGCACAGCGTCAATAACCTCTTCATTCGACTTGAACTTCTTCCTTCCTAAAACTTAATGAAGTGGGCCGAAGAGATGATAGTCCGTCTCTGAATGACTTGCATCAATCATACACTCTAGACTGAGAGAGACAATCATCCTCAAACTGATTTTTAAGTCTCAAATAAATCTGAGGTGTAATGACTCCTTCATTTGTCACAAATTTAATAATAAATTCACTGTGTAACACTATTGTGTACCTCTTGCTCCAACATGTTGATTACAACTGACAGGAAGGGGGGAAAGAGCAGCTAACACTACTAACGGCAATTTCAAAGATGGATGTGTTTGTCCAATGAGTCGCGTCTACTTTTATAAGAATAGAGCATGAAAATTCCTGTTTATAATTGAACATCCCTCGTATAAAATCCAATGTTTGTCTGTCTGTATGTATGTCCGCTTTTCACGAGAGAACTACTTAACGGATTTAGATCGGCTTTTTTCTATAACTTGCTTGAACATTCAGGTTGATTTTGTGACTCACATCACACTAAGTATTATAGTTCGGTTGTGGAACCAAATTATTTGCACAAATCGAGTGACAGGCTGCAGGTCAAGGGTAGGGGGAGGCAGGACCTCAGGAGTGGGGAGGCGGGCGGTGCCCTCACTCACACACCAGCCTCCGTTCAAGTCGCTCTACCTCTCGCTACATGTTGGAGTGCACCTTGCCTCCGCTTAGCCAGTGATACCTGTTTGTTCAACAGACATTGTCATCTAAAGATTGTTAAGGAGTAATGTTTGATGTTTTTGAGAAAGAGATCAGAACTACGAGGTGTTTTAGAGGGTAACTGCTGATTGCCAGAGATATCACGGCCACATTCTCTCAAGTCAGGGCTGAACACGATCAGATACAGTGGCAACGTTTGATGTTGGAGTGTACCTACCTTCCGCTTGGCCAAAATTACATTTTTTTAAAATTTTTTTATTGATTTTTAAAGTTTGTCCTGTTTCATTACTACGTGGGCAGAGCCACTGGGGACAGCTAGTTTATTACTAAACACCAGAAAATCTTTTTTTTTTATATATTTTATTAATTAATTTTTATTGTAATCATTCCATACAAATAGATCAATTTATAACCAAACAAAATTGAAGACAAATCAAACCCCACCCCCAGAAACACCAGAAAATCTTTGTCGTTATCCGGAAGCTTGGACAAGTTTCCAGATGCTTTTATACTATTTGGCTGACTTTTATACCAGTGAACGAGAAAAATCACATGCCACGACCCCCCATTGTCACACCAAAGCAATACAGCCCAAAATGACTGCACCCATAAGAAAAAACAAATAATAGTATGCAAAAAATTTTAAATATTTTTAACCAACTGAACATGAAAATGACCTCCAATTACAAAAACCATTATAGAAGTGGATTCCTTGTATCCAGAGACCTCAAAAAAGAAGAAAACAACACAGAAATACGCAAAATAATTTCAAAGAAAGTTTTTAAGCATTCATATGCAGTTTGAATTACAGAAGATGATAATGGAAAATGTAAAGGTAATCGAAAAAAGCACTACATTGATCCCTCGCTATATCGCGCTTCGCCTTTTGCGGCTTCACTCTATCGCGGATTTTATATGTAAGCATATTTAAATATATATCGCGGAGTTTTTGCTGGTTCGCGGATTTCTGAGGACAATGGGTCTTTTAATTTCTGGTACATGCTTCCTCAGTTAGTTTGCCCAGTTGATTTCATACAAGGGACGCTATTGGCAGATGGCTGAGAAGCTACCCAACTTACTTTTCTCTCTCTCTCTCTTGCGCTGACTTTCTCTGATCCTGACGTAGGCGGTGTGAGCAGGGGGGCTGTTCGCACACCTAGACGATAGGGACGCTCGTCTAAAATGCTGAAAGATTATCTTCACGTTGCTATCTTCTGTGCAGCTGCTTCCTGAAGCGACATGCTGCACGGTGCTTCGCATACTTAAAAGCTCGAAGGGCACGTATTGATTTTTGATAGTTTGTTTTTCTCTGTCTCTCTCTCTCTCTCTCTCTCTCCCTGCTCCTGACGGAGGGGGTGTGAGCTGCCGCCTTCAACAGCTTTGTACCGGCGGTGCTTCGCATACTTAAAAGCCAAACAGCCCTATTGATTTGTTTGCTTTCCTCTGTCTGTCTGACAGTCTGTGCTCCTGACAAGCACTCCTTTGAAGAGGAAGATATGTTTGCATTCTTTTAATTGTGAGACGGAACTGTCATCTCTGTCTTGTCATGGAGCACAGTTTAAACTTTTGAAAAAGAGACAAATGTTTGTTTGCAGTGTTTGAATAATGTTCCTGTCTCTCTACAACCTCCTGTGTTTCTGCGCAAATCTGTGACCCAAGCATGACAATATAAAAATAACCATATAAACATATGGTTTCTACTTCGCGGATTTTCTTATTTCGCGGGTGGCTCTGGAACGCAACCCCCGCGGTGGAGGAGGGATTACTGTACTGTGGTTCCAGATAATCAAACAGATTTAATGTACAGTTTAATATATAAGAAGCAGATAGAAGTAAAGACTTCAATATTTTAGAATAATATGGGACAGCAGTTTTTCTATTAAAGTACATGGCCACAGGGAAGTAAGGATAAAAGACAAAACACATAACATATTCCATGATTAAATTCAGAGTTGTGATTCTTTTTGTTAATTTCGACTTTATTCTTGAAATATTGACTTTAATCTCATAGTTAATGATTAATCTTGTTGATAATTTTGTGATTAAAGTCAAAAAGTCAAGATCAGAATCAGAATCACTTTTATTTGCCAGTGCTTAATGTACAGGAATTAGACTTGGTAGATTTGGAGCTGGTTATAATGGAACATAACATCACAAACAAATAATATTTGTTTTAGTTTTAAGTGACCTGAAGCATTTACCAGAGGACAGTTTTTGGAATAAGTGAAGAGCTGGGTGAGATGAAACCATGGTGATCCTTTTGAGATGGTTAGTGACATGAGATATATATGGGTCTGCCATAGATGGAAGAGCACAGCCAACTATTTTCTCAGCAGACCTCACAACACGCTGTCATTTAGATTTGGAGTGTGGCATTGCTGAACCAAACCAGACAACAATGGAGGATGTGATTACATTTTCACTTATGGCTTTGTAAAACTGAACTAGGACTGGCTGGGAAATATTGAATTTCTTTAGTTGGCATAAGAAGTACAATCGCTGCTGTGTCTTTTTAGTGATATAAGTATTGTTAATGTCCCAGTTGAGAGTGTTTGTGATGATTTGATGGATTCTACCACATTGACAACAGAACACTTAACCTCAAGTGGGAGAGGTTATAACTGCTGTTTGTGGAAGTCAATGACCATTTCCAGTGTCTTGGTGGAATTGAGCTCTAGGCTGCACACCAAGACACAAGATGAGACACCTCTTTTCTATAAGGTGGTTCACTGCCATTAGTAATTAGACCAATAATGATGGTGTTATCAGCGAACTTAATGATTTTTAACTGAAGGATCAGTGGACCTGCAGTCATTGGTGTCCAAGGAATAAAGTAGGGGGGAAAGTAAACAGCCTTGAGGGACACCTGTATTAATACAGAGACAGTCTGAGAAGTGGGTGATAAAATGTAATATGTGATATGTAAACCATACAAAACAACTGAAAATGGTGTCCATCAAAGAGTTTGTGCAAATGTACTTCACAAGTGGTTTCAGTAATCGTGACATTTTGGCTCCTTTAGGTCAATCAGCACAGAATACTACTTAACAAAAGCAATTTGAAGAGATGGGGCTGAAAACTGGGCCCATTCAGATGGAGGAATCACAAAGATTTAGCTGACATAACTGCTTTTTTCAAAAGTGAAGTTGGCACTAATGGACAAATGTGGAGCTCTTGGTGGTTGTTACAATTGTGGGCAATCCTAAGAGGGTACCTTGTTACACAAGACATGGCGAGGCAGCTGATCGGGCTGATGGACCCTAAAGACATGAAGCATTGGTGGGCACGATGTCTGAGAAGAAGGCGCTATAACACCCAGGGCTGTGTTTGCCAAAAACAGTGGAGTTAGAAATTAACAAACAACTTTGTGATGCGTGCATGTAACACGAACAAACTACTTTTTCATGTGTTTCCCGAAACATCTTTTAACCAGCCACATTACAAGCAAGTCGAAAGAATGTCATGTCAATACAAAAAGTATAAGGTACCACTTTTGTCCTCCTGTGGAATGGATAAAACAGCTGTAAATATAATATGGAGTATAAATAACATCAGAACTTATTAACCTAATATGGTAACGCATATCAAGTCTACGTCTGGGTTTGCATGTCCTCCCAGTGTATTTGTAAGTTTCCTCCCATAGCCCAAAAACAAGCAAAACTGGCCCCATTGTGTGTGTGTTGTGTGTGTGTGGGTATGTGTATACAATATAATAGAATACCATTTATTTTTGTGTTGCCCAAAATCACACAAGAAGTGCTGCAATGGGCTTTAACAGGCCCTGCCTCTTGACAGCCCCCCAGCCTTGACTCTCTAAGAAGACAAGGAAAAACTCCAAAAAAAAAAGCCTTGTAGGGAAAAAATGGAAGAAACCTGGGAAAGGCAGTTCAAAGAGAGACTCCTTTCCAGGTAGGCTGGGTGTGCAGTGGGTGTCTAAAAGAAGGGGGTCAATACAATACAATACAATACACAAAACAGAACACAAGTAATCCTCAATACAATATAATAGTGCAATAGAAATATTACATATATTACATGTTGCGTGTGTTTGTGTGTGTGTTCATCACATCCAGGTACTGTTCTGGCCTTGTGCCCAATACTTTCTTGGATGGGCTCCAGCTTCCCTGAGACCCTGTACTGGATAAGTGAGTTAAGCAAAATGAATGGGTGGATGGATGGAAGGAGTTTATACAATGAAGTGAACAAGTCTGCACATCACAATCTGTTTAACTCTCTTCCAAGTACTCAGACACCACCTGGACAGCCTGGTGGCAATTTGTACATTCTTTCTATATTCTAAAATGAAATAAATTAACTCTAATATGTATTAAAAATTTCCATATTCCGATTTCAGACAGGACACATCGTGTTTATTTGTCAAATATGTAGAGAATAATTTGCATATAATGAAATGCAATGAAAAAAAAAACACATGACGGTTGAGACAGTAGAAACCCATTTTCCACATCCACATTCACTTTGTGTTCCTCCGCAGTGCAGGTTTGCAGATCTGCTATGAAACTAATGAAGCTCAAGCTTTAGGGCCTCAAATCCTGGAGGGGCCCCAGAAGTGACTTCAGTCCACTTTCCTTAAAAATGTTGTGTGCCTACTGTATGAGAGGGATTTAAAAAAAAAAATAATAAAAATGAATAATCCATCCATCCATTTTCCAAACCGCTGAATCTGAACGCAGGGTCACGGGGGTCTGCTGGAGCCAATCCCTGCCAACACAGGGCACAAGGCAGGAACCAATCCCGGGCAGTGTGCCAACCCACCGCAGGACACACACAAACACACCCACACACCAAGCACACACTAGGGCCAATTTAGAATCGCCAATCCACCTAACCTGCATGTCTTTGGACTGTGGGAGGAAACCCACGCAGACATGGGGAGAACATGCAAACTCCACGCAGGGAGGACCCGGGAAGTGAACCCGGGTCTCCTAACTGCGAGGCAGCAGTGCTACCACTGCGCCACCATGCCGCCATAAAAATGAATAATATAGTGTAATTCAATACAAAATAAAAGTTAAAATAATTAGTGGGTGCCCTGACCTCTTCGCTGGTTCTGAAGGGGCCTTCATAACAGTTCAAGCTTCAGGGCCCCAACAATGGAGGTCCGACACTGCTGTGCTGTTTTGTTGTTTTTTCTTCAGCTGCTGTCGGAGAGATAGTCATGAGTAGCATCCCAGTAGCTGTCCACCAACAAACTTGTAGTTTCTTGCTTTTGACACATTGCTGAGCTGGTTCAATTGTGGGACGACATAGATAGATAGATAGATAGATAGATAGATAGATAGATAGATAGATAGATAGATAGATAGATAGATAGATAGATAGATAGATAGATAGATAGATAGATACTTTTATTAATCCCAAGGGGAAATTCACAATACTTGAATAGACGAGTCTCGGCGTGTAAAAATCCATCTCCAAGTAGTAAAAAAGTAGTAAAAAGTTTCCAGGGAACGAGTCCACATAAAAGAAAGTGGTAGGAGTGATCAGTTAAATAGATAAAATAGATAAAAAGGTGGAAAGGTAAAGTCATACACGGAGCTGCTGGAAAGGCTGCCACTCGCGGCGGCACCTGAGTCTTGTGGGTGCTCTACTTGTACTTGGTGGCAGAAGCTGTAAAAAGTCCTTAGTGACTGCAAACCACCGATGTGTTTGATGCAGAAAACCTTTATGACTCCAAGAGGCTGAGAGGGTGATTGGGCACCGGCTACAGCCCGCTGGTTTAATTTAAATAACATGTACGTGGCGGGTCAGTGATGTAATGGTCAGTGACACAGATGCAGAATTCAATGGGTGGGCTTTCTTTATTACAGCCATGCTCTCTCCATCCAAATGTATCAATCTTTAGTTCCTGCCCTTCCCTTTTCTTTCTTCTCCCTTCATTATAAAATCAACTGCCACACCATAAACATTTCTGTGAGAGTTAAATTAGCTGCAAGTGTAGAACACTGATAGCTCAAAACTTTTAAAGAGCATAGAAAAATATTTGTTATATATGTTTAAGTATTCACAGTATACATTATTTAAATTAACAATTTATCTATAACATGTAACACTTTAAATGCTTTAATGTATCTCATCATGAACACGATGTAATACCAGGTATGAAGTGTAGTGTTCCAAATGTTCAGAGAGTTGTCATATGGTGAATTTCATTTATTCTGCATGGTGATCACATTCATGTCTCTGGTGACTCTTTCTATGAAGTCAGTAGATGGATCTGGAGAGAATGGGGGGTCATGGGGTCGCTGGAGGTGGCGCTCCTGATATCTCTGCAAAAGGATGAAGGTCCAAGTCTTTAGAGTCCTGGTGCTTCCTGTCTTACTATATGGTTGTGAGACATGGACGCTATCCAGTGACCTGAGACGAAGACTGGACTCCTTTGGTACTGTGTCTTTCTGGAAAATCCTTGGGTACCGTTGGTTTGACTTTGTGTCGAATGAGCGGTTGCTAATGGAGTCCTGAATGAGGCACATTACCTGCATTGTGAGGGAGCGTCAGTTACGGCACTACGGCCATGTGGTGCGATTCCCCGAGGGTGATCCATCTCACAAGATCCTCATTGTTGGGGACCCGAGTGGTTGGACCAGGCCAAGGGGGTGGCCACGTAACACCTGGCTGCGGCAGATAGAGGGTAATTTCCGGGGGTGGGACTGGACTGCATGCGTGTTTGTCTCGAGGGCTGTCAACCAGGATCCCGAGCTGTTTCATCATGTGGTGGGTGTAGCAACATGCTGTGCCAATGCATGCTCCCCAATCTGCTGTGGTTAGAGAGGAAGTCCATTTAAGAAGCACTGAACGATTAAAGGCGATTGGGTCAGGTAGTACATACATTACAAAGGATTTAACGTGTGACTTTAGTTATGATCAAAATCCTAAATTAACGATCAGTCTTAAGATGGAGTTTATGATGCTTTTAGTGTTATGATGCTCTTGGGAAGCACAGCCCAGGATAGTAGGCCTACAATATAGCTTGATTCAAAATATTATCTACACAAACCCACGTTTAATCATTCATCCCAGGACAAATTTGCATGTGCTGTCACATTGGTATTTACAGAAAATGTTTTCTGCTGTTTCCACAGGTTTTAAGGTTACAGATCATGTGGTCACATTTTATTTTGACATTTTCACTTTAGTCACTGTAGTACTAGTGTGTTGTACCATGTAAGCCGTTATGGGTGTAGTGAGAAGTCAAGCAAAATGTCATCTTTTATTGGCTAACTAAAAAGATTACAATATGCAAGCTTTTGAGGCAACTCAGTCCTCTTATTCAAAAAGAAGTTTCCTCAAAAAGCTTGCATATTGTAATCTTTCTAGTTATCATTTTGCTTAACATCTCAGTTTCGTCACAAAATTACATGTGAGGTGTCACACACGTGCGCTTGGGGCTCATTTAATTGTAATCACACTCCGGACCAGGGGTTGGCACTCTCATCTAACGTCTCTACTCTTCCTCCCTCTGCAAAAAAAATGACTGATAGACTGGTCTCCGATGATGTCACTTCCTGAGTTCTGGTCTGCTGAGCCCGCCTCTTCCCTTTCACCACCTTTAAAACCACCATTTTGAATCAGTCAGGTTTTACATTCACATCTGAAGTGTTTCTTTCTTTGTGTTTACCAACTTCTACAATATATGGCAATCACTTTGGTGCTCCAAACCTTCATGCTCTGTTTGTGTGTATTTTCTTAAGGGGTTAAAGTCAAGATTTCGAGATGGAGTTAGACCATCGTAGTCACTGTAAGTCGTACACCCAACTGCAATCAATTTTTTTTTAGTCTTTGTAATGTGGCACAATTTAAGTGTTAATTTTGAAGGGCATAGCTTAAAAGTCTAAAACTAACAGAAGAAACAGAGGAAAAGAATGACAATAACAGTGCAGCACCATTTATATTATACCAGTAATGGCGCACTGCACAATAACATGCAGTGAATACATACATCCATCCATTTTCCAACCCGCTGAATCCGAACACAGGGTCACGGGGGTCTGCTGGAGCCAATCCCAGCCAACACAGGGCACAAGGCAGGAACCAATCCCGGGCAGGGTGCCAACCCACCGCAGGACACACACAAACACACCAAGCACACACACTAGGGCCAATTTAGAATCGCCAATCCACCTAACCTGCATGTCTTTGGACTGTGGGAGGAAACCGGAGCGCCCGGAGGAAACCCACGCAGACACGGGGAGAACATGCAAACTCCACGCAGGGAGGACCCGGGAAGCTACCCACTGCGCCACCTTGCCGCCAGTGAATACACTTGACTTATAGTTTTCCTACTTTTTCTCTGTACGTTTAGCATTCATTTCATCAGACGTTGATGCGCTTGCTGCTTCTTGAGTAGCTCTTCTTTTCTCCACTCTAGTGGCCCGCTTCTTCTCTTCTTTCGTTCACGTTAAAATTGATTAAGTCAGTGTTTGTGTTGCAATTAACTTAGCATGTTTTCCTTAATTTTTCACTTAAGCCGGCACTTAAGTCTTCAATCTGCCTCAAGAATGATTTAAAATGTGAAGAGGTAGGGGAAGTGACAGCGAAGGTGGTAGGGAATGAGAACGGCGCCTGTACGCATGCGCTGCACGGCTGCCCTGCTGGCCGCTGCAGAGAATTGATTCTGCAATAAATTAAAATAAAAATAAAAATAGGAATAACCTTGGAGGTCAATCATCACCCCAAAAGTGATTGTAGATGTCACATATCATATGTGTACCAAATTTCAGGTCAATAGGTGAATATATTATATTATACTATTTATATTATACTAGCCTCCTGCGCAGTAGTGAAACAGGACAGACTTTAAAAATCAATAAACAAAAAGGTATCACTAGCTAAGCGGAGGCAAGTTAGGCTCCAAAACACAGAGGTAGACCGACTCTCCTCTCCTGACGTCACACTTCCCCCTCCCCTTGTCCTGCAGCCTCTGTCTCGGATTAGCACGAATATATCACTCCTGCAAGTGAACTATGATTCTTAGCGAGATCAGAGAAGTCGCAAAATCAACCAAAATGCTCAAGGAAATTCTAGAAAAAAAAAAACAGATCTAAATCTGTTACGTAGTTCGCTAGCTAAGTGGAGTTAAGGTTACGCCCGAGGCTGGTGCATGAGTGAGGAGGGCCCTGCCCTCCTCCCCTCGGCCCTCTGCGTCTTTCTCAGATTCGCACATAAATCTGTACCTCAAGTGAACTATGATACATAGCGTGATGAGAGGAGTGGCAAAATCAACCGAAACGTTCAAGCAAATTATAGAAAAAAACCCGATCTAAATCCGTTAAGTAGTTCTCTTGTGAAAGTGGACAGACAGACAGACAGACAGACAGACGTTGGATTTTATACGTATAGAGATGAAAATGGAGCTGTATAAATATAGTATACATAGTATATTATATAAACATATGGAGTGTAACTTATTTAAGGAAAGGGAGACAATTTCTTAGCACCCTCACATTTATGCTACACACACTCAGAGATGCAGGCTGCTTACTTACATGATCTGTGATAAAGTTCTGGTGCTTTCAATTCAATTGTCTTCACTGCAACACCATAATGATTACACGAGTTTAAAACAAAAAAGCAGATGAAGTACAGCAAATGGCAGCATTGAACAAACAATGTAGCGAGATGCTTGCCGGCCTCGGTGAGATTTGGCCAGTTTCTACACTGGATACATAACCTTATGTAACATTCCGCCCGTGAATGTCAGTTATTAAATCAAATTTTGACGAGGTCAGCAGAATTATATCTGATGCAATTAGAGTGGCTGTTGTTACATATGTGCGCAGCATCTGGAGTGAGACCTCAGACGTACAGCACAGCTCGAATGGGCCCGATTTGGCTAATTGGCTCCCAAGATACAGGCTCTTTAAATGACAGTGCTGTGAAAAAAGTTTGTAAAAAGAAACAAAGCCATTACAGAGCACAGCACAGCATAATCAGCAAAAAACGACTAAATGGGAAACGGTGGAATGAAGCTTGTTTTTGCTTTTGATTTGTTGCAGATTTTACCAGCACTCGATAAGGGGAAGAGCGGTATGGAGTTGCCACCTTATGATGCTTAGATTCCAGTTTGGTCCCTGGCTGTGTTCAAGCTAGTCACCTCTTGACACCTCGATCCATCCCTTTGTCCACAGACATGTCATTTGGTGACTCTAAACTGGCTCAGTGTGAGCAGGTGTGGCCTCTTAAATGGACTGACACCCTCACCAGATTACTACTCCTTTGGGTGTAGGACTTGTGTCAGGGTATCAACTGGAAAGACCCCATACCCTCATCTCCTATCATCGTATCCAGGTGTCACACACGAATGTATGGGGGACAGTTTACAGGCTCAAATAGTGTTATTTGTCAGCCAGACTGGGGGTTGGCGCTCTCATCTGATCCTCTATCCTCTTATTCCTCTGCAACCCAGCCGAAGACCCCGCCACTGAATGACATCACTACTGGTCCACCCACTGTGGACATCACTTCTGGCCAACCCTAATGATATTGTTTCCACTACACAGAATTCCTCTTCCCACCTCTTCAGTTCCTGTTCCGGCCACCCTGACTCCACCTCTTCCTCCTAATCACCATATTTATAGAGCAAACGCAACCTGCTAGTCAGTTCAGTTGTGAATGCCACTCCTGTAAAGATGTGCATCTTTTCTTTTGCTGATTTTTCAGTATCAGCAAGGGTGGCCATCCCCAAACCTTTTTCTGCATGCTGCCTGGTTTTTTATCACACGTGTGTTAGACATCTTACACCCAGCTCAGTCATGGTGAACCCAAAGGGTTTAAACAGTGAAGAAACTTCTACTGTGACGATCACAATGGTCATCTACTATCATGTTATCTAAGCATTAGAAATCGTATACCCAGCTCAGAGTTTTATATAGAGGATGAACTTCAATGGCACCCTCAAAACCAACAATAAGAATATCTATTAAATAAAACAAGTTGTGCATTTGAATATATTCTTGTTTCTCATGTTGCTCGGACATGCACATAAGAGAAAGGCCCTGTGAAAATATTTGACTTAGATGACCATCCTGAATCACTGCTGTTTTTAATTTGTTCTGAAAAGAATACATTTTTCTTTTTGAATTTAAGGCTCTCCAAGTTTATTTTTGAAAATCAGGAATCACCGAGATTAGTAGATAGATAGATAGATAGATAGATAGATAGATAGATAGATAGATAGATAGATAGATAGATAGATAGATAGATAGATAGATAGAAAGTCCTGTTACCGTGTCTAAAAAACTAAGATAGATAGATAGATAGATAGATAGATAGATAGATAGATAGATAGATAGATAGATAGATAGATAGATAGATAGATAGATAGATAGTGTAAAAAAAGGGGCGCTGACCCGACAGAGACAGACACAGGAGGCACACTTATAAAAGAAATAAACTTTTATTTTCTTTGTCTGTGGGCTACGTCTTCCTCGTACCCACAGACACAACACAGTCCCACACTAGGCACAAACTCAAATAAATACCAATCAAATCTTCTCCACTCCTCTCCGGCAAGTTTAGTCCCAGAGTCTCCTGACTCTGGCTTCTGGAGTAGTGTCTGCTGGTCCCTTATATAGGTCACCTGGAAGTGCTCCAGGTGCTCATTGACGCACTTCCGGCAGCACTTCTGGGTGTAGCAGAAAAACAGCGCACACAGGCTCAGGGACAATTGCAGTACATCCTGGCATCACTCCCGGATCCCAACAGGGCTGTAACAAACTCCAGTTTCCATGAAGCTCTGTGGGAGTCCGAGTTATTGATGCCCTCCTGGGGGGTTTGCCGTCTAGCCTTCCGGGGGAGTTGATGCTCTGTCCACACTTGCTCCCCTGGTCCTTCCAAGGCAGAGGCGTCCCGGCCGGGTAGGGGCCCCAGCCATCCATGACGATAGATAGATAGATAGATAGATAGATAGATAGATAGATAGATAGATAGATAGATAGATAGATAGATAGATAGATAGATAGATAGAAACTCTATTCATCCCCTCAAGGAAATTCAGGTGTCCAGTAGCTCAAGCACATCAGTAAAAATTGTTACAAATTATTAAGAAAAGCAAGGAGAACAATCTTAAATAAATCAACAGTAAAAAGTACAAATTGTTACAGTGTTGGAAGGCAGACTGGTGGCCAGGTCATGAATCACTCTTGTTGACAACAGTTATAAAATCTCCCAGCAGTAGGAACAACTGATCTTGTAAAGCATTCTGTTCTGCGCACTGAGAGAAGACGACTGCTATGTTTACTTCTCTGACCTGCCAAAATAATCTAAAATATGATATATTTAATTGTGACTCAGAATGAGACAGTATAGTTTTTAATATAGAGGACCAGGGGAAATGTGCTGTCAAAAGGCAAGCTAAAGTCGAAATTGCAAGTCAATCTTATCTTTCAAGCAAACTAGAAATGCAATCAGAGATCAGAAATGAGAACTAAGAGCAAGAGTTCAAAATCTGGGTACTCAAAGAGAACTAAAAGATTTGAAACTTTTAAGTGCAAGTTCTGTCTGTAAACCTTGGATACTCTGAGATGTTTTGAGTGACCTGTTGCTCCACTGACGTCACAGACGTGAGAGGATTACTATATCAGTGGGAGATGCCTTGATACTGTGGTGACATATGAACGAAAGATGACATTGTGGCATAACAGGAAAAATTTAGAACTGTTATCAATTTACAATAAAAATCAAAGATTAACGAGAAAATCGTAATCCTTGAGTTCTAAAACGCCTAGGTCAATATATAGATTGTGTAAGTCTATCTAAGAAATCCCATAAAAGAGAATAAAGGTACAGATCACAGCAAACATAATATAACATAACACTCTCAGAGCCACTTAATCAATGTCACATAGGGCTGAAGCCCACCCTGAACAGAGCACCAATCTATTGAATTTGAGATTCTATATTTTATGAGAACTCAATGTTTTTATCAGACATTTTGCTTAGTGCACCTACAGTAGCTCCGATAGTTGCATAGGTTTAAATTTTCTTTTGAAATAATAATAAAGATTATATCAACAGTACAGAGTAATGGGGATTGTGGAAGAGAGGTGAAAAAGAGAGTGCAGGCAGGGTGGAATGGGTGGAGAAGAGTGTCAGGAGTGATTTGTGATAGACGGATATCAGCAAGAGTGAAAAGGAAGTGAGACCAGCTATGTTATATGGGTTGGAGACGGTGGCACTGACCAGAAAGCAGGAGACAGAGCTGGAGGTGGCAGAGTTAAAGATGTTAAGATTTGCATTGGGTGTGACGAGGATGGTCAGGATTAGAAATGAGGACATTAGAGGGTCAGCTCAAGTTGGATGGTTGGGAGACAAAGTCAGAGAGGCGAGATTGCGCTGGTTTGGACATGTGCAGAGGAGAGATGCTGAGTATATTGGGAGAAGGATGCTAAGGATAGAGCTGGCAGGCAAGAGAAAAAGAGGAAGGCCTAAGAGAAGGTTTATGGATGTGATGAGAGAGGACATGCAGGTGATGGGGGTGACAGAACAAGATACAGAGGACAGAAAGATATGGAAGAAGATGACCCACTGTGGCAACCCCTAACGGGAGCAGCTGAAAGAAGAAGAAAAAGAAGAAGTTACCCTTTAAATATTATTATTTTGGTTTATATTGTTATCTAGGTTTATTTTTTGTATAATTGTGTCTTTTTGTCAGTTCTGATTATTATTTAGTTTCTTTGTATAAGAGTATGTTCTGTCTTATTCCTTATGTTTTGTGGGCAGTTCCCAAAGAGGCAGGACCACCTGTCAGTCTCCATTGAGGGACTGCTCCCAGTCCTGTAAAGGCTCATGGGATTGCTGTCCTTCGGTGTTACATTGGTGCACTCGCTGTTGGGGAGTTCTCCTCTTTATGATTACTGTTTGATTGGATTTTCTGACTATTTTTTGCTTTGTTTAAGGGTTTTGACTTCTGTTTTACATGTTAGGACTTGGCTACTGTGGTTGCATTCTTAGACAGCAGCTCCTTTTTGACTTGTTTAGCTCTTTTGAGCTTTTTTTCTTTAGTTAACTTTTTTGGTAATAAATCTTTGAATTACATAGATTCTTTGTTACTGTTATTGCAATCAAACTGAAGACTTATGGTGACTTTAAACCTTGTGGGGCTTTTGCTTTATTACTGGTGATATTTATGGTTGTTTTGCCAGCTCCCCATTGTTGGGCCTGGTCTTGCTGAAACCAGCCAGTAGTTTTTGATCCCTGGCTGGACTAAGTGAATCTCTGCTGGGCAGACCAGTGAAGATTCCGACCTGTTTCTTGGCAGAATTTTGGAGACCTCACTTATTTGGCTTTGGAGGAAGATCCTGTCATAACACATCTGACTGAATGAGAGTCTGGGTGTCTGAAAGTGTCCCATAATGGAAGGGCATCTCATCTAGGACTGAATATTATAAAAATGTAGATGAGAACAGGCCATTCAGACCAACAAGGCTCACCAGTCCTATCAACGTAATTCTTCCAAAAATAACATGAAGGTGAGTTTTGAAGGTCCCTAAAGTCCTACTGTCTAACACGCTACTTGGCCACTTATTTCAAGTGTCTGTGGCTCTCTTTGTGTAGAAAAACTTTATAATTCTTGTGTGAAATTTCCCCTTCCTGGAAGTCGATAGCTTAGAGTCCACTATGACTCCTAAATCCTTTTCATAAGGTGTACTCTCAATTTTCAGACCTCCCATTGTGTATTCATACCTAACATTTTTACTTCCTATGTGTAATATTTTAAATCTAATGACATTAAAATTCATCTGCCACAAATCTGCCTAAGCCTGTATGCTATTCAAGTCCTTCTGTTATGATTAAATGAATTCCAAATTATCTGCCAATCCACCTATCTTGGTATCATCTGCAAACTTAACCAGCTTGTTACTTATATTCCTATCTAAATCATTTATTTATATTAAAAATAGCAGCGGCCCCAGAACTGACCCCTGTGGAACATCACTCTTAACATCGGCCAATTCTGATGAAGTTCCTCACACCATCACCATCTGCTTCCTGTGTCTGAGCCAATTCTGCACCCATCTACAAACATCACCCTGGACTCCCATTTCTTTTAATTTGATGCCCAACCTCTCATGTGGCACCTTATCAAACGCTTTCTGAAAGTCCAGATAGATTATATCTTGTGCTCCACTCTGATCATTTCCATTTGTTGCTTCCCCAATAGATTTCCAGCATGTTGGTAAAAGACGACCTCCCTCGTTCGAACCCTTGCTGACTCTTGCTGTTTTTATAAGCGCTGGGCCACATGACCTAAAATGAATTCAGTGGGTTTATTAAGAGACGAGTATGCGGATGATGTTCTGTTTATCAATCAGTTATTCTGGAGGCCTAAGCAGGACTGCCGAGAAATGTGTAAGTGGATTGGAGAATTCATGGATGGATGAATAAGTAGTGAAGAGCCCCATAATGCTTGTAATTATCCATTTATTAATATTTTTATTGTGTAATTATTGTTTGTAGAACATAATGTAATTGTTCAATATCATTAACTATTCATTATTATATTAATTAAAAATAAAATTAATTTCAATCAGTATAGGAAAAGAAATCGATTACTTATATTTCTTACTATGATTTTGATCTGTTTATGTGTTTAATTAATCACAATAATATGAGTTGCATTATTATAAATTTACTAAAAATGTATTTATTAACTAAAAAAAATCCCCTTGCTCTATGATGTCTTATTAAAGTCAATTTTATAATGATTACATTTTAAACTGATGACACTTGCTTCATCTAAGTGAAGCTTTTTCCTTATAATGAATCATTTGGAAATGGACAAGTGCTATTCGATGTGTTCTTCTTCACATTTGAAATTGAATTTTCATGATTAAAAGTCATACACAGTCCAGTTTCCTCCTCTTATTTCGTAATATTTTTCTAATAATCCTTGCTGAGCTGCGACTTTCTCATTGTTGCCTGATTTCATTCTCCGGATTCCTTGTCCTTCTGATATCCACCCACCCACCACGCTGGCTTATATCTTCTGCTGTCCCCTCCGAGTCGGCTCTCTGACTTACGGCAGGGGTTTCTGGCAGGGTGGCCCATCCAGGCTTCAGCAGCTAATTGTTGGAGTGTGAGTGGCTGTTTCTAATTTCACAGCCGAGGCGTGAGTGCAGCAGCCAGGGGTCAAGGAGCTAACCCTTCAGAGGTCACACAGTGAGCCAAAGCCTGTCGTGGGCTCCTCCTGGACTTGGGAGGCTTGGATCTTTGTTCAAGACCACACTGCTCTGAACAGATGTAGACAAATGCCTCTGGACAGAGGTGAACGAAAGGCTAGCCTTGTCCTGCTTGACAACTCAACTCATAAAGGTAGCAATAATGCTACAAATATGACGAGTGAACCAAATGCAGTCCACATGTTCTCGTGAGTCCGCCTGCTGAAGTTTGCATTGGATGAGGGGACTGGAGATGGGAAGGAGCATAGAGTGAAGGAGCCAGCGTCACACCGCATTCACTGTGTGACCCTGAAACACACGCAAATTAACCTCTTCGCACATCAGTCACGCCCTCATTAGGAGCAAACGAAAACAAGATGTCACCCTGCCTGGGCAGCTGCGTCTGGAGAAGAAGGGAGAAGTATGATGTCAACCTCCAGCCGCATAGCTCCCCATTAAAATGACCTTGAATGGCTTTTGTCTACCCACTGTCTATGGCCACTTGGCTTCATACTTTCCCAAAGTAGATCAGTTCCATTCTCCGGGGGAAATGGGGGGGTCCTGACTGAGTCCAGCTTTGTTTAACAAATGAATATGCCCCCTCATCAATCGCCGTCCAAGAGATAACTGGCAAAACAGCACATTTATGAGATATCACAGGTCACTGCTTATCTGGACATGGACACACTGTCCAATTAAGTGGGAAATGAGGGGCCCTTTACTCAGGCAGATAAAGAACATCATTAGCCCCTCAACCCCCCCAACCATCCACCTAAGTGGGGAATGCTTCAGGGTCCTAAGTGAGTGTTACTGGACATCCAGATGCAAAGGCCCAGGTCCTCATACAAGCATGTGAGAGGTTCAGGTACACGCTGAAATGTCCCCCACCCTGTAATTCCTCCACACCGCAATTGACCTTTACACTTATTTATATGTTTGTTTGATTATAAATACAAGTCTAGTATAAAACAAAAAACACATAAGCAGCCAGGAGATGTTTTAGGAAAAAAGTAAAAGATGTGGCCAAATGTCTAACGGGGCAATTACAGCAACAAGTCTAAGAGAAAACTAGCAAACAAATCAAATACAAAACTAAAAAATTAGTAGTCAAAAAATGAGCTGAAACAAACATCAAAACCTGATTTGTCCCTAAGCAAAAAAGAATGAAGCGCAGTGTGAGAGATTTCCTTCAGGTTCTCCAAAGGCACAACCACAACTGCTTCTGTGCCATCAGCAGACATGAGGCGTGAGACACGATGGCATAATATGGATTCCATAAGAGTGCCATTGAACTTTGAAGAGAGTGGAAGTATAAAGATTGTTTTTGTTTGATTTTCCGGTTTATTGTGGATTTTTTGCTTCTGTTCTTGGGTCTGGCTTTTATATTTCGTATTGGTACTTGTTTGCTCTGACTTCTCTCTACAGGCAAACCCTAATTTATTTTTTGTCTTTATCTCAAATAGATGTTAGCATTTATAAAGATTCTTTGATGGCTTCCTCATTCAAGCCAGAGGTTTGACAGTTCCTCTTCCATGAAGGTGGATTGGCTAGTAGAATAATCAATATAGTTTTTATGAAAAGGACCGGAAGAAAAGACAAGCCACAAACAAACAAAGGTCAAAACTGGTGGCCAAGAAACTGATCACCAAAGCCATTAATGCTAACCAAAGAATTGCAGTCAAAAAGAAATACTAGCAGACGTCAATCACAGAGTTAAAAGACTTAATTTCAATTCCTCAGTAAAAACTCAGAAAAAATTAAAGAAGATTGCAAATTACAACATTAATTTTGGTTATTTTTCTTCTTTTAAGTTATGTTTTGAACATTTTAAGCCAGTGCCTTGGTTTGGGCCTGTACAGGCAGAAGCCTCCCTGTGGTGGTTGGATACTGGCTGGCTAGGGTAAGGTCAAATCTAGATAGGCCAATTAAGGCCCTGGGACTTTTGGGAAGCCTTACACTTTTTTACCATCATCACTGCTATGAATTCCATTTTTGTTTTTGCTTTATTATTATATTTATGTAATATTGTTCTTATGAATTGTTTTGAATGTCTGTGTTTTATTAATATACTGTATGTAGTTTAGTTTGTTATCTGCCCTGTCTCCTGTAGGTCGAGTCTAATTATGTAGCTGTTGTACTAGCCCAGCTCTGTGTAAGCCACTTACCTGTTTGGATTCCTATTTCTGTACCACGTCTGTGAAGTTTTGACCCATGCCTCACTTAAGGTACTCTTTATTGCTTGCGTTCTTTGGATTTGTTTGCTTTAGACCAGTGATTCTTAACCTTTTTGGAGTCAAGGACCCCCTTCCCCGGAAATATTCACGTAAACACAACTTTGCATGCAACGAATATAATGTACTTTATTTATTGAGATTTGATTGTCTCATACTGTACATATATGATATATACAAAGTAATTGTAGTAAATTAATCCTCACCAGTATATGAGAAGATAATCAAGCCATGATAAACTGTGGAAAATGAGAATTAGCACTTGTTCTTATGGAGTGGCACAAGATGGCGGTCGTGCAGAGAATGATGACACACGTCTAAATGGTAAACATGGGCCAACAGCAAGTCAAGAGACACCTAGCGGTTGGCGCTGTAAGCAGTGGCAGGGTGCATTTTCTTTAATTTCTTTCAATGGGAAACCGTTGATTGGGACAATGGGGAGGGCTGTATGGTGACCACAATTTTTCTCATGTGATGTTTCTTGTGTGATTTTTCACACTGTTGTGTAACTCACACATTAGGCTTAGATGAGATAAATAGTTGTGAGAAAAATAATATGTGAGAAAAAAACGGCGAGAGACGTAACATGCGAGAAAAATCACGAGAAAGTTAACACGAGAAAAATCAACAGTACTGTATAGTGTATATAAATGTTAATTTTTATCTGACCTTCACGGATCCCCTGAAACCCATCCATGGACCCCCTAGGGGTCCACGGACCTCAGGTTAAGAACCTCTGCTTTAGACAGAAACTTTTTTCCTCTTTTTGTTGCCTCTTTTTGAATGTTCATAAAACATAATTCTTTAAATATACAGAAACTTTGCTTTTGTTGTCCTGGAACCAGAGGTTTTATGGTTTGTCTCTTCCCTTTTTGATGAACATTTAGATATTTTGAAATTTTAAAAGCATAACCCCAGTTGTGGACCAGGGCCATTTGAGTTTGGGGCTAGGCTGCCTTTGATGGTGATCCCTACTTGGCAAAGCCAGACATGGGTGAAGGGCTCTCTGTCTTGTGGTTTCTTCGTGTCTACTCTACTTTTTGTGCTTCATTGTGACAGGAATCTGAACAGTAAGTCACTTGTGGATGTGCATTTTTTTAAAAATTCAGACATGAGCATAAACAGGCTTTGAGCCCTAAGAACCAAGCTATTCAAACTATTCTATAACATTCTGCAATTATTTACCACTCTGATGCTAATCTTTCTGATCATAAAATAGGTCATTATGATAGCAATTGACAAGAAGAATTCACAATTAAATGCAGAATTACGGTATTTGAGGGTTCCTCTATAGTGCCTCTTTCTCTTGCACAATTTGGATCAAAAACTAATCAGCATATCATCATCTCATAACAGGCCTAAGTTTCGAGTTTGGTATTTTTCTGTCCAGCCATTTTAGCTCAAGACCATCCCAAGAAACTGTGAGACACACAAACACACACACACCGTCACACAGACACACACCCATCATTGAGATATCAGTGTTTTTGGTATCAGGGGACCCTAAAATGCTGAGATCTATCATTAACCAGAGACTGAAATTTTTGACAAATCTAAAGCTTTTGCTTCCCCCCATTGATAGGTTATGGTGGGAAGGGCACAAAGCAAAAATGAATAAACAAAGTCTCACATAATGCAACTTGTAGGCAAATTAATGTATGCCATGATTGAGAAAAAAAATGTTATAATATTCTGGGGCTTTGGAGCTGCCAACTTAGTATTTATTTTTATGAATCATTCATTTTTACTTTATATGGGTATCTCAAAATGTTTTTTTTTTCAAAGGGCAATGCCATCCTCTGCTGTCATCCACAGGTCACTCTGACTTCACCTTCAGTGTGGTAGCACAGACATCCAGATCTTGGAGGCAAATGATATCTTTGATGCAATTCAGAGTGGGAAAGGTAATACATACAGTCGTGTGAAAAAGTAAGTACATTCCATGCAAATTGTTGATTTTTTCAACATATTTGAACAGGCAAACAGTAGATCTTCATGCATATGGTGCCTATAGATAAAACACAAGGAAAATATAACTTTCCATCGTGTATTCTAGAAAAATATCAATCAATGTAATTGTCTACTAGGTAAAAAGTAAGTCCACCCTTGGCCTGAGAAGCTGCTATTACCCCCATTAGCAGAAACGACTTCTTGTACAGTAGGCTTTTTGCATAACTGCCCTCCAGTCTCAGACATGGAGTCAGAGAAATTTTGGTCCAGGTTTCCTTGCATGGGCTGCCTTTTTCAAACATTTCAGTGGTTCATTGACTCTGAGTGAGAAAGTCCTTTGTGCCCTCTGTGTTAAACGCACTTCCCTACATTCCCAAGCATTAATATTCATAATTCAAACTGTGAGTACAGCAAAATGCCTGAAGTGTCACCAGAGACAGCTCAGAATCAACAAGATGGCCATCATCACTTGTTTTAAAAATGTAAAAGTCTTCCAATTTCTTACCCCTGTGGAAATTCGGTATACAGTGGAACTTCGAGATACGAGCACCTCTGTATACGAGAAATTCAAAATACGAGGAAAGTATGAGCGAAAAATTCAGATCTAAATGCGAGCATTGGCTCGCGTAACGAGCCACGAGCCAGGCTGTGGGTATAGCTCGCGGCTTAGCGAGGGGGCGTGGTAGCAGTTGCGAGCCGCGATCTGCTGGTGTCTGCGTTTCTCACCTAAGTGCACAGGTGGGAAACTGCCCACATCCATGATTGTTCCTGTGGCTGATGGGCTGCAGCTGCCATGTCCTCCCCGCATATATAGAGAAGTGCGAGCCGGTTAAGGGGGAGAAGAAATAAAAGAAAAGAGAGGAGAGAGAACGGAGGTTGTGGCAGGCAGGCAGGCAGGCAGGCGTAGGAAGTCGGTGCAGGAGAGCAAGCGAGTGCAGGCTCGCGTGTAGCTGAACAGTGAGCTGAACAGGCGAGCCAAACAGCTGAAGCAGGACGATGTAGTGAAGGTCAGCTGCATTAAGAGTGTCTCTCCTGTTGCAGAGCCCGCAGGTGAGACGCTAACAGAGAAGAAGCACCGGGGATTGTCATCTGTTTTTTAAAGACTGCATCCTTTTGACGTTTTAACCTCGTGTTAAAGGATTGTTATTCTTGTGTATTTTAAACCTCCACTTCACAACTGTTTTAAGGATTATTTATTTAAAGATTTATTGAATGCTCTACTGCACTTTGGACACCTGTTTTGATTCTTTTAATAATCAGTTATATTATTTACCAGTATTATTTATTAAAGGTAGACTACAGTATATATAATTTATCAGTGTTATTTGTTAGGAAAATTGATTTTTATGTTAATATATTTGGGGTGCGGAACGGATTAACTGGATTTCCATTATTTTCAATGGGGAAGTTTGTTCTAGATACGAGAAATTCGCTATACAAGCTCAGTGCTGGAACGAATTAAACTCGTATCTAGAGGTTCCACTGTATTAGTATTCCTAAAAAAGTCAACCTGAAATACTACAAAAGGCAAAAATGTCTGTTGTCAGACTTGTGGGCACAGGGAGCATTTTATGGAAGCAAATACACGTAAGGAATTAAGTGTGATGCTGCCACTGTCTCATTAGAATGGAGGAGGACTGAAGTCCAGAGGACCAATGAGGTCACTGTCTTCACGGCCAAAGCCACGCCCCTTCTGGACACGCTGGTATATAACCCACCAGAAGTCATGGGTTCAGTTATGGATCAGCACCATGAATCCCCTGAAGACCTGTTTTCTTTTTTTCTTAAACATTACATGAAGTCAATTGTCTATTTCGCGTGAGTGTGCTTTCTTTTCTTTTCATGACAACCAAAATGAATCGGGACATCCTGTAGAACCCCAGCTTTCATTTTTACGTTGTTTACTTCCTTTTCTTATATTATCAAGCCTTCATTTAACTGACTCCTACATCTCTGATTTGACCCCAGGACATATGCAAAGCCACTTTGCCACTGTATTATTCTGCCATCTATCTTGGCATCACAATGGTGTAATAATTTGCCGTGCTGTTTCAGGTTATTTAGGTGTTACTTTGCTTCCCGCTTTATGGAGTTGTATGTTCTCACCATGTTGTTTCTTGTGTCAGTTGCTGTGTTCTGATGTAGTTATAGGACTGTCAGGTTAGGGGCTTTTATGTGTTAACATGTATGCCCTTCGGTGGATTAACACTCCTTACAGAGTTAATTCCTGTCTACTTCCATGAGCGCTTCTGATTCCTGGTGACACTATGAGAGACAAAGCAAGTCCAATAAAGGGATGTGTGTAAGGCTGATCTGAACCGTTAATCTGCTTTATGAAGCGAAACATTATTTTTATCTTGGGGGGCAATATTTAAAAGACAGACAGATTGACAATGTGATTGGCTGAACACAAGAGCAACCTCTCACATACTTGTTTAGAGTGCTAGGACTATTTAGGGAATGCCTAGGACTCTTCTCGGAATTTGGGGTAAGATCTTGCTGCTGTACAGTGTGAGAAAGCCGTCTGGACAGAGAGGGAGAGAATGCGACACATTCCGTGTGCCATTTTGTGCTCTTTGCATGTCACTCAGGCCCCTTATCTCTCTCTCTTGTTGCCCTTCCTTGGCTTACTCTGTCTGGATGTCAATATGTAAATCACCTCTGGGTGCTGACAGACACCCCGAACAATTTTATTTACGTTCTGATAACCCTTTCGCCTGCCTGCCTGGAGAGCGCTTACCTCTTCCAGAGTATCACAGGACAGCACTTGTCTGTCACTCCTCCATTCTGGCTATCAGCATTCAAAAAATAGTCTGTAACGCTTTTGGCTGAAAGGTGATCACATTCTCCTATTTCTCCAGCCAACAGACGAGAGCTGTGGCATCTGAACAAACAGAGACGTCACAATAAAGCAGGAGGTTTTGGCGAAAGGTGTGACACCTTTAAACGTCATCGGTTTGGTGACGAGAGATGCCCTAAAGAGCACAATTTGCATTCTGTGCATTACTGACAGGATGAGCCCCATGAAAACAATTTAGAAAATGAAACTTGACACATTAGCAACACTGTTGTCCTTGTTTTATTTACTTATGCCTGCTATCCCTTCTGGAGCATCAGCTGCCAACAACGACCTTCCAGGAACTTCCACTTGAGACGATGTCTCAGCACCAGGGGTCCTTGGTCATCCTCTTTTTCTCTTGCCATATGGTTTCCAATTCAGGGCTTTGTGGGTGATGCTGCTTGGTGGTTTTCGGAGAGTGTGACCAACACACTCCCAGCATTCTCTGAGGACTTAATTCTGTACTGGCAACTGCAGGCTTTCCACCATTGATCTTTGTTACTAATGGTATAGGCTGTTGTTCATGAATTTCTGAACTTTCTTCAGGGTGGTCTCTGCTCTCCTCCATTTATCTGCTCCATATAGTAGAAATGATTTGATGTTTGATTTGTAATGGTAGTTCTTTAAGGTTCCAAATGCTCTTCAGTTGTAGGAAAGTTGTTCTGCATTCAGTTCCAACTAGGTAAAGACTTCCACCTCTTCCAGAGCTTTTCCTTCCAGGGTGACTGAGTCGGTGCTGGTTGCATTGACCTTCAGGATCTTGGAATTTTATTTATTTATGTGGAGTCCAACTCCCTTTGAGGTATTCACCATGTTGTTCATCTTCTGCAGCTGCTTGTCGGATGTGAGACAGCAAAGTCCAGATCCTTGAGTCAAGTAAAGGGTGTCCATTGCAGCCATACCATAAGCACTGCAGAGCAATTACTCCTCCTGAAGCTAAGTATGTTCAGGCTCGGCCAGTAATTGGATGAAAGACCAACCAGGAAAAGCTTGGGTTGCTGCTGGAAGAGGTGATGTTGAAGCCAGCAGGGGGTGCTTACCCTGTGGTCTGAATATGGAACCCAATGTCCAGGTGCAGTGATGAGGACACTGTGCTGTAAAAATGGCACCATTCTTTAGATGAGACATAAAATCGAGGTCCTAACTCTCTGCAGTCATTACAGATCCCTAGGCATCCTTCAATAAGTGTAGGGGTATCCCAATGTCCTGATTAAATTATTCACGGCGGACTAATCATTCTGGCCCTCTAATCATCCCCTGTCTCTGATTGGATAACTGTCTACCACCCCTTCACCAGCTAATGACCCATGTGTGGTGAGCGTACTGGCATAAATCATCTATCTATCTATCTATCTATCTATCTATCTATCTATCTATCTATCTATCTATCTATCTATCTATCTATCTATCTATCTATCTATCTATCTATCTATCTATCTATCTATCTATCTATCTATCTATCTGGGTGGCTCCCACCTCACTGTGTCACTCTGAGTACCTTGAAAAGTACTACATAAATGCAATGAATTATTATTATTATTATTATTATTATTATTATTATTATTATTATTATTATTGGATTCTGGTTCTTGACTAGGCTGTGGACATCTTCATTAACCAGTCACCTGTCATTATTTTAAAGATGATTATTCTGACTCCTAGCTGTGCAGTTCTTTTACATGCATGGAGGATTACACTAAAGTAAAATAAAGTAATAAAAAGCAAAAATTAAACAGCTGTGCAGTAAATTAATCAATCAGCCTCTGTGGAGATCTCATACATGCTTACAACCCCAAAAGCAAAACTGCTGATCTTAAATTGAAAACTGAGGGCAGCATAGTGTTGGTGCGTTGTCTAGCTTTCATCCCAGTTAAGGTCCTGTCACAATACACGGCTTTGCCAGCAAATTTCTTTTGCAGACTTCAATTACGTAATCGTGGTGAGTGGACTCCTGTGGTCACCAGTCGTATAGTCTGATGCACCCAGTAGCTCAGCCTTTAAAAATCAAGCAAGTTCAACTTGGTCTTGAGTCGTAGGGTTGAGCTGTGTATGCAGAAGAAGAGACAACCAATGAGTGCTCACCCGGAAGAACAATGCAGCCCACAGGGAATAAGGAAGAAAGCCATTCTGGGCCTCGCAAACAGAAGAGAGGATCATCTGTCTGAAGTCTTGTGTTTTATGTGGCAAGACAGAATGAAAAAAGGAAAAAAAAGGGTAGAGATTGCAACTGAACTCATTAAACTTGTAAACAGTTTGCATGACTACCAGCTCTATCGGGCAACAGGTGAGAAAAAGGGGAGAGCATGTGATATTTTAGAAATGGGAAACTGAGCTGGAAAGTCATTAGGCAGTCATCGAATTTGATATATCCTTCGATTCCTAGTCATGCAATCAGACATACTCAGGTGACAAAATCAGCAACTGAAGCCATAAAGGTTGACAACCTCTCCCACTAATGTGACATCAGCTTTAGACTGACTGTCACTTTTCAAATGGCCCTGTGAGAGTGTGACTGGGTTTCGTATTTGACTGGCTTTCTGTCTGGGGCTGGTTCCATCTTTGTGCCTAGGGCTGCCAGCATGGACTTGGACAACTCTGAATTGGAGTAAGTGTCTTGGAAAAGAGTGTGTTGATAGGAGAGAATGTTACATAATGAAATAAGAAAGTCCATAATGTTACAAGAGTCATCACTAGACAGGGAAGAAAGAGACTCGGCATGTAGACTCGGCATGTAGACGGACGCAAAAGGAGCCACAAGGAACCACTCCTTTACTTCAGGGATGGCCTTGGGTCAGGTAGGAAAAGCCAAAAGTGGTCACAAAGAACCCAGCACAGGAAAAAGTAGTGGAAGTCAGCAGCTGATGCACTGTGGTTTTATGGTTAGTCTCAATCTGGGCTCAAAAAAGTTGTAACAAATGATCTGACAAAGAGGAAACCATTTTATCTCCAACTCAGTGTTAATCTTGAGAATAGTAAGAAAAGTTTAATCAGATGAATTACCAAAAAGTGAGCCACAATCGGTCACATGTTATCTGAAGGGTGGCAACGGTAAATCACCAGTAACATGTCTGGTCAGAGAATCATCAGCAGGTGTACCATTTCCTTAGAGTTACAGTCCAGTACAGTAACAGAAATTCCCAGCAAGTGGTCCAGCACACTAATGTGTGCCTTGTTGTCTCACTCCTGGGGAAAGAAAATACCAGTAAGTGGTCTCAAATGGAGTAGCGGGAATAGGATGAACCACTTCCTTGGAGTCTTGAGTCTGGGGAGGAAAGTCCTCACTACCAGGTATAATCTCACCAGTCGGCACTGGGGCCACACCTCTTCTTTAACTTCAGTCTCCAGTTGGGAAAGGGGAAATCCCTTGCACCTGGTCTGCCATTGCTAGAGCCATCCAGGAGCACTCATCTTTTGAATAAAAGAAAGCTCTTGTCACAGATCTGATACAACAGGAACCATCAAGTGTGCAGCGGGTATTTAAAATTAGGAAAGGAAAGCCCCCCTACAAAAGATGAGACACAGGAGGAGGACGTCCCTCGCGGGGTTGGACGCTTCGCCCCAGTGGGCTTCGCTAAGGGGGGGGAATTGTTGTTTATATGAGTGTGGAGTGGAGGGTGCTTTGTGCACTGTATAATACTGAAATAAATAGTGTTTATACTTTCACCTGGTGTTCAGAGTGGTACCTGAGGTTTCAAGAGGTGGACCACGCTTCTATCTGCTACAATGTCCAACAAACATTAGAACAATTGTGACAAGAAGAGGCCATTCAGCCCAACAAGGTCATCCATCCTTTTCACCACGACTGTCCAAAATAACATCAACTCCAGCTTTGGAGGTCCACAAAGTCCGCCACACTACTTGGTAATTTATTCCACCTGTCTTTGATTCTTTGCCTGAAGAACAACTTTCTAACATTTGTGTTATCTGACCTTAGCAAGTTTCCAACTGTGTCCATGTGTTCTTGCTAAAATTGTATTTTAAACTAACAGCCTTGAATTTACTGTCTTAGTTCCATTCATAATTTTAAGCACCTCAGTCATGCCACCTCTTATACTCTGTTTGCTTAAACTGAAAAGGTTCAGCTGGTTTAATCGTTCCTCATATCTCTTAATTCTCAGTCCTGAATCAGCCTAGTCGCCACTCTTTTGGACTTTCTGATGTGCTGTTATGTCTTTTGAGCAATATGGAGACCAAAACAGCACACTGTACTCCAGATGCAGCCTCACTAGTGTGGCAATTTAACAGAGCCATAACCTCCTTTGACTTGTACTCCACACGTCTTGATATAACCGAACATCCAGTTCGTCTTCTTGGTTGCTTCTGTACTCTGTCTAGATGTAGATATTCTGTTAGCCTTCTTAATGGCTTCTGAACACCATCTGGCAGTTGATAGTGTCAAGTCCACTATGACTCCCAGATCTTTCTCATAAGGGGTACTTTTAAGTTCCAGACCTCCCATTGTGTGTTCAGATCTAACATTTGTAGTTCCTACATGTAATACTTCACATTCAGTTTCATTTGCCACAAATTCTCCCCAGCCTGTATGCTCACCAAGTCACTCTGCAACAATTTAGCTGTTTCCACATCATCTGCTCTTCCGCTTAGTTTGGTATCATCTTCGAACTTAACCAGCTTACTGATTATATTCTTATCCAGATCATTTATATAAAACAAGCAGTAGCCCAAGCAATGACCCCTGGGAGACACCACCTTTAACATCAATTAATTCTGAAAAAGTTCTCCTCACCATAAACCTTTGCTTCCTATGTTTAAACTAATTTCTTATCCACCTACAGACAGCTCTGAACTCTCACTTCTTTTAGTTTGATCACTAAACTCTCATGTAGTGTGATGCCTGATCAAAAGCCTTCTGAAAATCAAGATAAATAATGTCATATACACCTCTCTTATTGTATCCTTTTGTTGCTTCCTCATAGAATTCCAGCATATTAGTGAAACACGTACCCTAACCCCGTAGTCTGAACCCATGTTGACTGTTCTGTAAAACTCCTGTTCTAGACATGTACTGTTCAATCTTTTCCTTAATAATTCGTTCCATTACTTTACCCACAATGCACTTTAAGTTTACTGGCCTATAGTTACTCAGATCAGCCTGGTCACTCAAATCCTGGTGATTTGTTGCACTTCAGCCTATTTAATCCCAGCAGCACTTCTCCCTCTATAATTTCCAAGTCACTGAGTGCCTCCTTAGAAGTCCCTGTTACTTTTGGGAGGTTATCGACTTCCTCACATGTGTAAACTTCAGTAAAGTGAAAGTTCAATGCATTTTCTATTTCCCTCTCTGTATATTTTAGCTCATCTTTACCACTTCTAATACTCTTCACCTTCTCCTTGACCGTTGCTTTACTACTAAAATATTACAAGAAATCTCTTTAGGTCATTGTTGGCCTTTATTGCAAAATGACAACACTCTCCAGTGCCATGATGGAGCAAGAATGCATTGAAATATAGACCTTCACTGTAATTAATAGAAAACACAAAGCAGCTGAACTCCTCACTCATGTTTACATAGTAAGTATGGCATTGGCTTGGTAAGTGGTTTACTGGACATGTTTGTTTCATCAGCTTATCTATTTATTAAATGCTGAAAAGTATGTTGGTTCAACTTTTTAAAAGGTTTTCCATGATTTACCTTCTGAAGGTGCTAACATGAAGCGCAACTGATGTTAAAGTTTAACTGCCCTAATGTGACAATTGCAAATGGGATTCTTCTGACCTCAGCAGAGGTAACACAAGATGTTCCTTCACCCCAAATTCTATGCTGCGATAACTGGTCCTCTTGAAGTCCTGAGACTTGTGGGCGCACAAATGGGCACATAATGATTCAGGACCTTCATACATTTGTAGACACAACGGTCAGTGGACTGGCATGGGTGCTCAGTTCTATATGGTCCCTGTGCCCTACAGTGCTGGGCCCATAATTCTGTAACTGTACATGACAATGAGAATGGCCGGGAGAGGTGGACATGATTGGATGTGTACAACTGGAGATCAGAACTTCTGTTTGGATGAAGACTATTATATGACAGCATGCAGGATGGACACAACTGTAGAACATTAGAGAACTGCAACAATTTGAGGAGAACAGGTCATTTAACCCAACACGGCACATCCGTCCTGTGCATCTAATTTCTCCAAAACATCAGTCAAGTTTTGAAGGCCCCTGAAGTCCTGCTCTCCACCACACTACTTAATAATTTAACTCATGTGCCTATGGTTCTTCTGTGTGATCCCTGCCTTTACAATGTTCCTAATCATGTTCTGTTCAAGAATTTTTAAAAGTAACAGCTGGTATTCCTTTCATCATTTTAAGCACTTCAATCATGTCACTCATTAATCTACATTTGTTTAAATTCAGAAAGTGCAATATCTCCAGTCTTTCCTTATAGCTCCTCAGTTGCTCTTCTCTGGACTTTCTCCAGCACTGCTATGTCTTTTTTGTAATATGGAGACCAAAACTGTACACAGCACTCCAGGTGAGGCCTCACTAATGTCTTATAGATCTTAAGTATAACCATCTTTAACTTGTACCCCAACCCATCATGATATATATCATATATACTGCAAATATCATGATATACACTGATGAGCCACAACATTAAAACCGCTGACTGGTGAGGTTAAGAGTATTGGTTTTCTGATTGCAATGGCACCTGTCAAGGGGTGAGATACATAAGGCAGCAAGTGAACAGAACAGACCAACAGCAGTCAGTATGGCCACAGGCAGCGGCACATGGCCTCTTAGTTAGCATGAAACTGGGTGCTGGTAGAGGCAGATAAAAAGAGCGATACCCCCCTGGAAAGAGGAGAGGAGCTTGATGTCCAAAGGCTCCTTACAGTAGGACTGAATCTCCTTCTAACAGTGGGAGGAACTGAAACCAGTGGCTTAGAGTAATTTAGTCAACGCAGTTAAAGGCTGAGTTGAAGACGGGCCTGCTCCTTGAGGGGCTCTATGGGATCCGCAGGACACAGTGAGGATCAGAACAGGAAAATGTTGATTTGTAAAACTGAAACTGACACTAAAATTAATTTTGCAGGCAATTTCACAATTGCAAAACATGAAACTCACTAAATAAAAGATCTTTTCTGAGGTTTTAAAAGTTTTTTTTTGGGTGTTGAAGACAGGCAATATCACTCCTTAAACTGTGTGAAGGACGGCCTGCGTGGAGAGCATCCCAACTGGATCAAAACATGGATCCATACCCAGCTGGGAGGCCATTATAATGGCAGGACAGGAGAAGACTGGTCATTCAGGGCACCACTGTGGGTACCCACAGAGCATCATGGGAACTGTAGTGCTTTGGGCCAGCCCAGTTGGGTTTCGTCGCTTCTACCAGGGGGCACTAAGGGGATTTGTGAGCCATACCTTTTTGGGCTCCTGGCATACCCCAGAAGCACGCCTGAGCCAGCAGTATCAGGACACCGGAAGTGCTTCCAGGGTGTGCATGAAAGGAGCAACCTCACTTCAGTCATGGAGCTAGGGTCAAGAGAAGGAGGATGAGGAGGAGGAGGACAACGCTTACTGTGAGCAGTGGAAGTGCTGAAGCAAAAAGAATTACAGGGCTGCTTATTGTGGTTGTGCTGTGTTGTGTGAAATGTTTCCTTAAAGCGTTTCACACGAATGAACCTTTGATTCTCATTGGAACTTGTGTCTGAGCATTGTGTTGGGTGTTTGGGGAGCTGCAGCGCCCCCTGGTGGCCACAACTGTCATTGACACCTGAGTGTTTACCAGCATTGTTTTCTGCAGCTGTGTAATGCATGTAATCTGTCGCACATCAGATAGATTATTTGTATTTATGCCTGTCCTTTACATTAACATGCTGCATATTTTCCACGTGATGGCACACTAAAATTTACCATCGTGCAAATTCCTGTGTTTGTCCACATGAAAATGTCAATAGACAAGACCCCCCAATTCCCCCTGCATTGCCCAATAGAATTTCTTTCTGGTTTCTTGATACCTGTAAGTGAGGTTGAAGATGTGCCCTCTCCAAGTGCTGTGAAGTTTCAAGTATTTCTGTCTCCAGTGCATCTTTAGGATTGCAATCACCAAAGATGGACATCATACTATCAGAACACATTTGGCAGCTCAACAAAATGACACACCGGAGTTATGGCATGTGAATGCTTCCAGACAGGTGATTTATTTAGCAAACACATGTCTGTAGGGAAACTATTTTTAGAGTAGATTAGATTAGATTAGATTAGATAAACTTTATTAATCCCGAAGGGAAATGATTGATTTAACAGCAGAAACTTAAACAACAAAGATGCTGACTCACAGGACAAATAATACAGCTGATCAATCATTAGATAGATAGAAAAATAAATAATAAATATATATTGTGCAGAAACAGCAAATTAAAGAGTATAGGTATTTAGTCTGGGATGTTGAGAGGAAACGTTGAATTGTCTGACAGCAGTGGACAGAAAAGACCCCCAGAGACACTTCTTAGCACACCCTGGAGGAATGAGCCTGTGGCTAAAAGTGCTCCAACCTGGAGGGGATTGTTCGGAATGGCATGCAGTTTTGATTCCACCGTCCTCTTCTACCACAGCATCCAGTGTGTGCAGGGTTGGCTCTGTGATGGCGCAGGCTCTCCTGATAAGTTTACTCCGGCCTAGTATAGCTGCTGAGCTCAAGTTGCTTCTTCAGGAGACCACAGCGTAGAATAACAGGCTGACTACTGTGGACTGATAGAACATTTCCAGAAGCTTACTGCACACATCAAAAGACCTGAGTCTCCATAGCAAGTCCAGTTTGCTTTGGTCCTTCTTGTACAGCACCTCTGTGTTGTCAGACCAGTCCAGCTTGCTGTTCATGTGAACCCCCTCCACACCACTTCCACATCCTAAATGGTGGCTGGTCTCATAAGCTCCTTGGTACCCTATCAGCTCTTTTTGTCTTGCTGATGTTGACCTGCAGGTGGATCTCCCTGCGCCATAAGAGGAAGTCCTCCACAAGCCTCCTGTACTCTCCATTATTAATGCAGCCTAGCATGGAGGAATCAGCTGAGAATTTCTGTAGTTGGCAACAATGGCATAGCTCGTGTTTGTGCCGCTCTGGGGCAGGGCTGTGCTTCAATTTGGCGCCCACCAACATATCTGAATATGTTAACCTATTTAAATAGAAAATTAAAATGACATATAGAGAAAAATTAGATACATTTTGCATAGATTTATTCATATATATAGACACAGCAATCATTTTTCACATATACTTATTTATAAGCATCATCTAGACAAGAATATAGTATAGACGCACTGATAAGCCGTGTTCTAATCATTAGTTTAATATATTGTAATTACGCTGCGAAAACCAGAACCAGTGTAGTGTACAAGTGATAGGTGGGGATGTTTTCTGCGCAGAGCAAGAACGCATGCGGAATGATCCATCCATCCATTATCCAACCCGCTATATCCTAACTACAGTAATCCCTCACTTATCGCGGGAGATAGGTTCCAAGGCCGACCGCGATAACTGAATTTCCGCGAAGTAGGGACACTATATTTATTTAATTATTTAACGTGTATTTGGACGTTTTTAAACCCTCCCTGTACTGTTTACTACCCACCATTTACTCTATTAAAAACAGGGACAACTGCTAAGCAGTATGAAATCGGTAGATAAGTTTACACTTACTGTATAGCGAAGTACACGTAGCAGCTTGTAGGCGGTCATGACATCGTCGACCTTGTTGCAAAGATTCCTAAAGCAGATTCCATCCAGACTACTGCCTTATCACGTCCACTTGCAACTCGTTTTGCACCCTGGTTAAAGGACACTGCGGCTGTAGATCTTATATACTTTTCCTCCCTTTTAAATAAAAAGAATCGATGTCCTGCAGCGGTGTAGCTGTTCCCTTCCTTCAACATATCCAAAACTTTTACCTTTTCTGCAATCATTTGCATCTTCTGTTGGTACTTGGACACGGCCCCTGAAGCAGTAGCACGTTAATGATGAATGAGTGAGATGAGACTTCCTGGTTAATGCAACACTCCGTCGCTGAGCCAATCAGCAGCACACAGGAACTTAACTGCGTGCTCTGATTGGGTAGCTTCTCAGCCATCCACCAATAGCATCTCTTGTATGAAATCAACTGGGCAAACCAACTGAGGAAGCAAGTAAAAAGACCCATTGTCCGCAGAAACCCGCGAAGCAGCGAAAAATCTGCGTTATATATTTAGATATGCTTACATATAAAATCCGCGAAGTCGTGAATCTGCGAAAAGTGAACTGCGAAGTAGCAAGGGATTACTGTACAGGGTCACGGGGGTCTGCTGGAGACAATCCCAGCCAACAGGAAACAAACCCCGGGCAGGGTGCCAGCCCACCGCAGGGCACACACACACCAAGCACAATTTAGGATCGCCAATGCACCTAACCTGCATGTCTTTGGACTGTGGGAGGAAACCCATGCAGACACGGGCAGAACATACAAACTCCACGCAGGAAGGACCCAGGAAGCGAACCCGGGTCTCCTTACTGCGAGGCAGCAGTGCTACCCACTGCACCACCATGCCGCCCATGCGGAATGATAACGAAACAAAATTATAAATTGTAAAGTAGTTGTTTAGCTTCCTAGAAATTATTATTGGTGTAATGTTGATGTTTATTTTTGTTATTGCCTCATAAATTTCAACTGCTGTGTCTGATGCCGACACAGAAGGACAGCCTGAAAATTATTTTTGAAGCATTTGTGGATAAAAACCAGAGAATTTGACTTTTTTCATTCATGAGTGATATTTTTCCGAACCCTGCTGCTTACACACGAATTGTACTGAGCCTTAAATGCCAATAATGCCACCCCCAAAAATGTGCCGCCTGGGGCAGACTGCCCCCTCCGACCGCCCCTAGCTACGCTACTGGTTGGCAAGCGCTGGTGTTGTACTGGAAGTCTGTTGTGTGGATGGTAAACAGGAAGAGAGAAAGGACAGATCCTTGAGGCGTTTGTTTTGTTTGTATAAAAATAATAATAATACATTTGATTTGTATGGCGACTTTATGCATACACCTTGCTTTTGTGGGTTTTCTCCAGTGGTCCAAACACCCTAAAGATGTGCATGTTGGGTTAGCTGCTGACTGACTCCAGACTGGCCAAGTGGGTGTGGGAAGGTGAATGTTTGTAGAGATGGTGCCCGTGATGGACTGGCACTCATAACTGGCTGCTTATTGTGTCCTGTACTGCCTGGAGAGGCTGAATCTCCACACAATCCTGCATTGATGAGCTTGCATAAGCAGTTTTTTTATTTCTCAGACTTTGCCTCTTCCATTGTGTTATGACTGCGAGGACTGACTGGGTTTGTTGGCGCAGCACCTGCAGAGAGGCTGACTTCAGCTGTCACTGGGCTGTCAACTTGTCAGTGGTCACTGAATGGCCATCTGTCTGTGGATTTGTGAAAACCAAAAAGTCTTTTCCATGTTGTATAAGCAATAAAAGGCAGCAGCAGCCACCCACCTGACACAAGGTAACTGATGTGAACAAACAGCCATAATGATAATATTCAACCTCAGACTGTGGGGATAATTATTGGAGGGGCTTTGCTTTGGAACTTAATCTGTTGTCTTTTAATCACCTCAGCTTGGCTTCTGCATATCAGAGAGGCTTCCTGGCCTTGTGTGCTTCTCTTATCTCTCCCAGACCTGGAGTGCCTTCGTACGCTGTCATAGGGCCTCCACTCTTAAAAACAAATATGATTTTCAGCTCCAAGTGTGTACAGGACTGCATACTGTTACCTTTATGATATATAGTGCATCCTTCCATTTTTATTATCACAGATGTCAGTCTGGTATTCTGGTGGCAACTAGCCGTAAGTAAGATGCCAGGCGGTATTTTATTGTGTTACAGTGTATTATGGCCCTCAACCTTGAATTGTTCTAAGCAGCTTTTATTATATTATATTATCAACCCATCCATTATCCAACCCGCTATATACTAACTACAGGGTCACGGGGGTCTGCTGGAGCCAATCCCAGCCAACAAAGGGAGCAAGGCAGGAAACAAACCCCAGGCAGGGCACCAGACCACCGCAGGGAATACACACACAAACACCCACACACCAAGCACACACTAGGGACAATTTCGGATCGCCAATCGACCTAACCTGCATGTCTTTGGACTGTGGGAGGAAACCCACGCAGACACGGGGAGAACATGCAAACTCCACGCAGGGAGGACCCGGGAAGCGAACCCAGGTCTCCTTACTGCGAGGCAGCAGCATTACCACTTTATATTATATTATATTATATTATATTATATTATATTATATTATATTATATTATATTATATTATATTATATTATCCATCCATCCATTTTCCAACCCGCTGAATCCGAACACAGGGTCACGGGGGTCTGCTGGAACCAATCCCAGCCAACACAGGGCACAAGGCAGGGAACCAATCCTGGGCAGGGTGCCAACCCACCGCAGGACACACACAAACACACCCAAACACCAAGCACACACTAGGGCCAATTTAGAATCGCCAATCCACCTAACCTGCATGTCTTTGGACTGTGGGAGGAAACCGGAGCGCCCGGAGGAAACCCACGCAGACACGGGGAGAACATGCAAACTCCACGCAGGGAGGACCCGGGAAGCGAACCCGGGTCTCCTTACTGCGAGGCAGCAGCATTACCACTTTATATTATATTATATTATATTATATTATATTATATTATATTATATTATATTATATTATATTATATTATATTATATTATATTATATTATAGCTACACGGATACATAGTGGCTAAAGCATAGACAATCCCGAATGGCTTTAACCTAACACTCTGGCTTTCTGCCTCAACATTAAATAAAAATTAAATAAATTTTTTGCATTTATATAGCGCTTTTCTCACTACTCAAAGCGCTCAGCAATTGCAGGTTAAGGGCCTTGCTTAAGGGCCCAACAGAGCAGAGTCCCTATTGGCATTTACGGGATTCGAACCGGCAACCTTCCGATTGCAAGTGCAGATCCCTAGCCTAGCTGTGTGTTTGGCTAAATATGTGAGTTATTTGTATTATTGAGCCCTGTGAAGGACTGGCACTGCAGAATGGGTTGATTCCTTGCGCCAAGTGCTGCCAGGATGGACTCTATCTCCCTGCAAACCTTACAAATGACGGTGCCAAACTTGTTCTTCAGAGCAATGCCACAAGGGAACCATTTTTGGATTACCAAAAGGACTATTCCCATGAAGGTTTCAATAATGCCTTTATTTATTTAGATCTGAAGTTCCATAAAGAGCCAGATATTGGATTTGTGGAAAGCCATTGGCTTCATGATTTTAAAAGGACTCTTTCTACATACATCAACTCAGGCTGAATTCGGGTTTTCCTGGGTCGCTTACTATGCATTAAAGATTTCTGTTTTGTCCTCATTACAAACCTTTTGAATGCCCAAAGAAGCAATTACAGATTTAAATAACCCATCCTAGAATGAAAAGGTTCTTTGTCAAGCGATGAGTCTGCGATGAACCACACAGCCCAGTAAGAAGTCAGATCCATGTGTTGAAAGTGGACTTTAGAAATGGCCTTTTATAGACTGGTATTCTATTTGGGTTTGACTCCCGTCTTATGCAATACCCTGGCAGCAAATCCACACAACTGTACGTAGATCCATTTAACTGAAGACAAGTGAGATCAGAGTGTTAAAAGGACAAATAATACAGTAGTATCTATTCCTAGTCTCAGTCTGCTTGTTCTACCATAAAGCAATGATCATTTTGGGTTGTCGATTTCCTCGAAGACATTAGGAATCTTAACACGAGCGTGACCAAAGTCGGTGAAGAGGGGAATACAAATTGGGGTTCTGTAGAGACGTGAGGCAGCAGCGGCACTGCCATACCATCTTGCAAATTATATTTTAATATGTGCATTGGCGATCCTAAATTGTCCCTAGTGTGTGCTTGGTGTGTGTGTGTGTGTGCACCTTGTGGTGGGCTGGCGCCCTGCCCAGGATTTGTTCCTGCCTTGTGCCCTGTGTTGGCTGGGATTGGCTCCAGCAGACCCCCGTGACCCTGTGTTAGGATATAGCGGGCTGGACAATGACTGACTGACTGAAGCAAAGGAGTATTCCTTTTTCATTTTCTGCTACATCAATACTAAAGTTCAGAATAAAATGGATCAATGGATGTCGATTTTACGTAACATTAGTGGTCTCTCTGTGTTTTTTCGAGCTTTCTTCTGCTCCTCCAGATTAATACTCTGACAAACCGAGGACAAATGGGGTGTTCTGTTCAGCTTCTGACACTTTAGGTGGTCTGTGTGAGTGAGGGCGATTTGCGAGGTACAGATGTGCAGTCCAGTGTTTGTTCTTGCCTTGAATGGCTAATGCCCTCTCTGGGCAAGCGAAGGGCTGATGGAGGTATGCTGCTCTGCTCGGGTTTAATCTACCCGAGCACATCAGAACTGTCACATTCGGGATCAAACCAACTTTACCTCGACCATATTTGGGTGTAGTGAACTAGCGATCTGAGGAGCATTCTAACAGTGCCGTCGAAATTTGACATTGCCTTATTTACTTTATAAGGCGTTGTTAGGTAAGGCATCGATCTAATTTGTTAATACTATGTTATACTATGTTTTTTTTACTTTGATATAACTTTATTTTTTATCTGTAAGTCTATTTTTTTAATTTGTAAGTCAATCACATCTGCCTATCTGTATATTTATTATGTAGTGCCTTATCTTACTATCCATCTATGTGGTATTACTATCTATCTATCTATAGTGCTATTGCTGTCTATCTCCGTATCTGCCCCCCGAACTTTATATCTCAGAATGCCCAATAATTTTAATCACCGATATCATTACGATCTTGGTCGTCTGACATTTTAAAGGTCGGTTCACTGTTACCGAACTCTTCATACCTTTTATCTGTGAGGCTGTATACTACAGCGATCGAAAATAATAAAGTAATGTTTTCCTATTCTTTATCTTTTTTACTGAAAAAACGCAAAGAAAAGAGGCGAAATACAATCTCCTTCACGAGCCGCCTTAGTCCGTGCAGCAGCTCCTCCTGCACGCAGCGTCTGTCGCGCTTTGACTTCTCTCTTCGGAGTCCCCGAGCCTTCAAACTGCAGAGATTAACGGAGGCCCCGCCCCCTCCCGCCGTGCCCCGCCCCGCCCTCGCGGCCGATGCTGCAGGGAGATACACGCGCTGTGTATTCACAACTAGTGATAAAGGAGAGATAGTCACCGACTGTGGAAATGTAAACTCTGCCTTGGGACGAAGACAGCGGATTACTGCCTTGCTGAGCGCCCCCAGAACTCCAGAAGCCCCCCGAGGACTCCTCGTCACTGGCACATGCGAGGCGTGCGGGCCAAATCAATCTTTGTTAGCTGTCCTGCTAAAGTGCTCATACAAACACGCAATTATGCTTTCCCTGAGGTTTCCATTAGACTGGGGATCAAACAAATAAACCAGCTTTCTTCACATATAATTTCTACGAAAGCTCTGAACCGCACAGTGAAAAAAAAAATATGGGCTAACTCTTATGTCGAGATGTTTTCACGTTCGTACGAGATACTTTCACGTACTTAGGAGATAAGGGTTATCCCATATTTTTTTTCACTGTGCTGTTCAGAGCTTCCGTAAATTTCATCAGGGCACAAACATTTCGCGTTTTTGTCCACATAACACCGTCTATTAGAGCTACAGAAGTGTGGAGTTTAATGAGCGGTGACACAGTAGTTAGCAGCACTGCCTGAGTAACTGCTTCTTGTTCTCTTCACGTGCCCACGAGTTTTCCCCCAGATTCTGGATTTCTTCCAAAGATCCAAAGATCGCATTAGCACTAACAAACATAATTATTACTCAGTGAAATAACGGAACAGCGAAAAGAGATATAGGGACATTGGTGATTTGACAGAAGGATATAGTTATTGTTCGGATTAAACTTTAAGTCAGAGACTTGTAGATCATCTAATTGGTGTTGCCATCAGGGAAAAGTAGTGTTTCTTCCCTATGAAGAGGCATATCTGTGAGAATTAAAAGCTTTGTTGTTTGGTGAAAGTGAAATCCACATACACGAGCTGCAGAGACGTGAAGTGGCTGGCACGTAGCGCCCACCCAGGGGTTGGCGAGCGAAGCGAGCAGGGGGCAGAGCCCCCTAGTATTAAACATATTTAGAATGAAACATCTTTAATTTGAATGTCTTTTTTATTTATGGCTAGCCTACACAATACTTTAATAACCTTTTAATTTTTATTTTAACCATTATTTTGTATTGGATTACACTATATTATTAACATCATTTTTAAAAAAACCCTTTTCAAACAGTAGACACCCTAAAATATTATTAAATAAACCACTTCTGGAAAACACCCTCATGAACGAGAATGCAACCTGCTGAGATGAGAACGAGCATTTACCTTGAAGCCCCGCCTCGCCCCTCATTCATTGGTCAGGAGTCCAGCCCAGTAGGAACTCATTCATTGGCTAATACTGTGCTTCATGTGCGCTGAGGGACATGAAAAGTAAAGTAAAGCGAGGTAAAACATTACCAGGAAAAGAATGTGCCGCAGACTTGTTGCAAATCTGAGACGCTTTAACAAGCAGAAGGTCAATACACCCATGCAGCTTTACGGCCTGACAGTAAATAATGCCAAAATACTACAATTAGGCTCACCGCCATGAACACACATGTGACATCGACAGGGGGGCTACGATTCAAATAGTCAGGCTCACCTGAGCGTGGTCAGTTTTAGACTAGAGGTGGTTTCTTTATCAATATTTTAGTAAAAAATATGTGTCTGGGGCACTGTGGGTATACCACTTGTGAAGGTTTGGGGGCACCAAACCCCAAACACAAACACACCAAACATAGTCCTGGATTAAAATGTAGAGGTTTTTTTATAAAATATCTTGTGCCAACAATAGCCAGGTGTTTCTTCTTCTTTCTCTTTCTCTTTCCCTCTCTCTCTCTACACCGCAGTGCTACTCCCCCAGTTGATTGTTGCCCATCTCCGTTCCCAGTGCAGGACTCGCCTGAACAAGGCAGGGTGGTCTTATTTATTGAGGACCCAGGAGTACTTCTGGTGACATGACATAGCCAGTTGGAAGCACTTCCGGGTTATGAGAAAGCCAGAGAGGTTCATCCCCTGGGTAGTGCCCTCACCTGTCTGCCAAGGACCTCCACAGGGCTGCTCCTCGGGACTCCAACTTCCATGCAGCCCTGTGGGTGTCCAAACTGGCACTCTATATAAGGGACTCTTCTACCTATTAAAGTGGGGGATGAACTGCTCCCTGCTGTGTTCTCCTGCCAGTTCTTATACTCTTCAGGCACCCCACCCAGGATGAGGATTATGGCACCCCAACCAGGTATTGCCCTCATTTAGCCCATCTTTCCATTATGGCATCCTGACTGGGTAAGGACTCTACCTCGATCCTGGGCAAGACACCCAACTGTTCTTTGGGGTTTCTACACACTGCACGTCTTGACATGTGGCTTAGGTGACACGAGTGATGTGAGATTTTTTTTCATGGATTTTTTGATGTTTTTTTGTTGTCAGGCTTTGCCCACTATAAGCTTGTATTGTATCATAAACTTCTTTCTGTGTATTCTGAATGAAAACATGAGATTGAAATTTATTCTTTGCCATCACTACACACTATATGGAGTATGTGACATATACAAATATATATATATATATATATATATATATATATATATATATATATATATATATATATATATATATATATATATATATATATATATATATATATATAATTTTTGGGTGTAGTTACCCTTTAAGCTCAGGCCACTAAAGCTAAAATTTAACTGGCCAGAAATGCCTTAAAGGCTTTGAACGCTACGGCAGATGCTGCAGGCCTAATATGATTCCGTATAAGTCAAATATGATATGAATTGAATGCTAAGCCTTTATTAATGGCACAACACCAGCAGAGCATCAGAGCCTCACCAGTGCAGGCAGACCACACGTTTATGAACAGCATAAGTGCTATCCCCAGGGAGAGAAACAGAATTGGCCACTCACCTGTATGGCGCTCCCCCAGTAAATTGGGACACGGCCTTGTGTTATCGAGATGAACCTTCTCATTTCAACATCCTTTCATATCTCCCTGCCACTTAATCACCATCAATATGGAGTTCTTTCCAGGTTTGTCAGTAATCAGAGAGGCAGTGCTTCAGTTTCCGTCAGTTCTAATATCTCGACGGTCATTTTCTAAAAAAGATGTTGTCTGATCTGTAAATATCAAATATAAAAATCAAGGCTTTTAAGGATGAACCCTGAGATTGTGGGTCCAAATCCCACTACTGACACCATGTGACCATGAGCAAGTTGCTTCACCTGCCTGTGCTCCAAATGGAAAAAAACTAAAGAAATGAAACCAATTGTATCATAAATGTTGTAAGTCACTCCGGATAAAAGCGTCAGGCAAATAAGGTAACATAATGTACAGTAGATAGATAGATAGATAGATAGATAGATAGATAGATAGATAGATAGATAGATAGATAGATAGATAGATAGATAGATAGATAGATAGATAGATAGATACTTTATTAATCCCCAAGGGGAAATTCACATACTCCAGCAGCAGCATATTGATAAAAAACAATATTAATTAAAGAGTGATAAAACACAGTGCAAGTTGAAAAGTGTAAGATGGAGAGTGTGAGGCAGGTATAACAGTCAATAACTTTGTATAATGTTACCGTTTACCCCCCCAGTGGAATTGAAGAGTCACATAGTTTGGGGGAGGAACGATCTCCTCAGTCTGTCAGTGGAGCAGGACAGTGGCAGCAGTCTGTCGCTGAAGCTGCTCCTCTGTCTGGAGATGACACTGTTTAGTGGATGCAGTGGATTCTCCATGATTGACAGGAGCCTGCTCAGTGCCCGTCACTCTGCCACAGATGTCAAACTGTCCAGCTCTGTGCCTACAATAGAGCCTGCCGTCCTCACCAGTTTGTCCAAGCGTGAGGCGTTTTTCTTCTTAATGCTGCCTCCCCAGCACACCACCGCATAGAAGAGGGTGCTCTCCACAACTGTCTGATAGAACATCTGCAGCATGTTATTGCAGATGTTGAAGGACGCCAGCCTTCTAACGAAGTATAGTCGGCTCTGTCCTTTCTTACACAGAGCATCAGTATTGGCAGTCCAGTCCAATTTATCATCCAGCTGCACTCCCAGGTATTTATAGGTCTGCACCATCTGCACAATCACCTCTGATGATCACGGGGTCCATGAAGGGCCTGGGCCTCCTAAAATCCACCACCAGCTCCCTGGTTTTGCTGGTGTTCAGGTTTGAGTCGCACCATTTAACAAAGTCCTTGATTAGGTCCCTATACTCCTCCTCCTGCCCACTCCTGATGCAGCCCACAATAGCAGTATCGTCAGCGAACTTTTGCATTAGGATGTGCACACAAACTCCTGCCTAAGTTAAAGCTGAGTTAGCTTCACTGTCCAATGAACCATACTTACTAGAAGAGTGCCTGTCATTCAAAGAAAAGTCTGTTTAATTGTTTACAAGTTAAATACACTGTGCAGGGTGGTACTTTCAAGTTTCGGACCACCCATTGAGTATTTTCTTACATATTTTCGATCATTATATTCAGTTATTTGGCTGACCCCTTTATCCAAGGCAACTTACAACATTTGTGATACAATTGGGTACATTGCTTTTGGTTTTTCCAATTGGAACACGGGCAGGCCAAGTGACTTGTTTATGGTCACATGGTGTCAGTAGTGGGATTGGAACCCAAAACCTCAGGGTCTGAAGTCCAAAGCCTTAACCACTCCTCCACACTCCTTGCCGTTGTGGTGTTGTTAAAGCGAAAAGGATCAAAAGAAGGTAATTCCACACCATGCCAAGGGATGGCAGGGTGCAATAACCCTTTCTCTATTATCCCTGCCGACCAAACACGAGAAATTCTGCCTGGGACTGCTGACATCACTTCCAGTTCCGGGCCTGCTGACATTACTTCTGGTTTAGTTGACATCACTTCCAGTTCCAGGCTCACTGACATTACTTTTGGTTTGGGGCCTGTTGACATCACTTCCTGTTCCAGGCCCATTGACATGACTTCTGGTTACGGGCCCACTGACATCACTTCCCCTGACCTGCCTTAAAACCCAGCCAACTTCCTTCTGTGAATCACTTCAGATTTGGACTCAACCTGTACACTACTGTGCATCCGATTTGGACTTTTGCAGCCTTATTCAATCATTCAGGTGGCTGCCCCAAACCTTTTTTATGTGTCATTTTACACATGGGTCCATCTCAGGGAGCACTCACCATTGTGTGTTCTGGACCAGTTCTCAAATGCCTGTAATGGTGATGTGCCTATGGAAAGGAGCACTGGAATCATCGGGTAGAAGGGTCCTTTCATCAGATCGGCCGGCCCAGCACTGACTCAGCTGTAGAATGGCCAGTAAGGGTGAGGCGGCTTGTTGGCCGAGTTATCCAGGACTCTGAACAAATCGGAATCCTCTTATTGTAGTTGTTACTATTATTATTGTACTGCTGTACATGATGGATTGGCCATCTAGCTCTGTGAAGAGGAATACTGGTGTTCTGTTTTGTGTGTCGTATTTACCCCACTTTTTGACACCCATTGCACTCCCCAACCTACCTGGAATGGCGTCTCTCTCTGAATTTCTTTTCCCAAGATGTCTTCAGTCTTTTTCCCTACAAGTTTTTTTTTGGGGAGTTTTTTCTTGTCAAGTCTTTAGTCAAAAAACAGGGCCTGTTAAAGTCCATTGCAGCACTCCTTATGTGATTTTGGGCTAAACAAGAAATAAATTGTTGTTGTTGATGTGGGTGGAAAGTGGAGCACCCGGAGGGGTCACATGCAGTAAGCCCACACTGCTAAGAAAGCAGCAAGTTCTACACTGAAACGCAGGGCCATGGAGCTGGCTGTTGGGCTACTTGTGCTGTCCTTGAGTGAATAATTAAAAAGAACAATTATCAAAGCAGTCAATCCACTTAACTCTTTGAGGGCTCAATATTTTTTCCAGAAAAATCAATTTTCTGAAAAGCACACAAAGCAATGGTTTCATACATAAATCAACAAAAAATGTCTATTGTTATGTGCTGTGGCTGCTGTTGGCGCATGTTCGGCATCTCTGACAGCAGTGGCTGTGCGGGGGCACCTCGATGGTCAGCAGGAATGAACAGTGGGTTGGCTGCCTGGCTGTCTTCACACAGCAGGTGGGCGGTGGTGGCGGTGGCAGTGTGACGCAATATGGTTTGTACCTCTTGTCATAATATGTGGTGGTCCTCCTGGGTGAATGCTGCTGTAGGCGCATCAGCTACATGAAAGTGATCAGCACCACGGTCAGCTGGAGACTGATCAGATGATGCTGGTACCTCACTTTCGTTTTCAAACTCCTTTCTCCAGATCACTTACATTAAACTCGGAGTCCAACAAGTAAGAGTCCTATTCAATGAAATTATGTAAAACGTCCATGGAGTATTTTGCTTTGCACATTTGTTTTGGCCAGTTAAATTAAAAGTCTGACCCCCTGTGCTTTGTTTAACTGCCATTAACTGTTACATCTAATGGCTGACATAGGAATCTCTACAAAGCAATTGCAAATTAAATTTTCCAACAAATTGGAAAAATGGTGACAATGTAAAAATTTTTTTATTACATATTATTTTTTAAAGAGATCGTCTAGTTGGCACTAGGCCTGACTAATGACAGGAGAGAAACAGGACATAAAGGATTTTGCTAGAATTGTGAAGGAAGATCTCCTCTAATGATTGCCATCTGCATGCCTGTCTAAGTAGAAGATGGCCGGCCACTGACTGACACTTCTCTTGTGTTATTATCTATGGAGATTTAATTGCTTGAAGCAGTGGCTCTGTTTAGGAGGCAATATTTACCCTGTTATCTCTGATAAGATAGCGACTCAAAACCTCTTTTGTTCAAGACTCCTCTGCCAGGGAAGCCCAAGTGAAGTGGATGTGAAAGGCAGAATGGAAAAGACAAGGCAGCTCACTGCTGGCATCTCCACACGTCCCATTAAAGGCCCAGCCTGGAAGGGTGAAATAAAGAGAACAAAAGAGCCTTTTAAGATAATACAGTGACTTTTCCTAAATTCCAACCCAAGAATAAACATCTTTCCTTATGATGTCTGCTACAAAAAGGCTCAGTTTGTGCTTCTCACTAACCCTGTGTGCTGGGAGCTGTATATACAGTTGAGATGCTGGAAGCTCAAAACACATCAAAGTCAGAGAAAGAAGCAAATGACGTCCTTTATATTTATATTATATTAGGTGGAGTGGTGGCTCTGAGGCTAGGGATCTGCACTGCAGTCCGGAGGTTGCCGGTTTAAATGCCAATAGGGTCTCTGCTCTGTTGGGCCCTTAAGCGAGACCCTTAACCTGCAATTACTGAGCGCTTTGAGCAGTGAGAAAAGCGCTATATAAATACAAAGAATTATTATTATTATTCCCTAACTCTGGTTGACTTATTTCTATTACTACACGTGTGATAATAATAAAGTATTTGTGGCAATGAAAAGTCCATCCATCCATTTTCTAAACCATTCAGCCCATTTGAGAATCTCAGTATGCCAAAGCCTATCATGGCAGCATCACATTCAAGCTAAGAATCACCCCTGGAAAGGATGCCAGGCTATCTGAGTGTCTGCTCCCGCAAATCAGGCCAATGTTAGAGTTGCAGAACGACTTTGAAGAAACAAACTCCACGCCAACTGCAGCTGGACTGGGAATCAAAGCCACAGCCCTACTGTAGAACTGTGAGGCAGTAGCGCTAACCACTGTGCCATCTTGTCCAAAAAGTGCCATATGAAGTGACTCGGTGTAAGCTCATATGAGTCTTCTCCAGTGCCACTCAACAAAATCGCTTATTATGAGTTAGACACAAAGTCTGACTTGAGATGCCTTCCGTATGCTCCTGTGTTCTTCTCGAGAATTATAACATACAGTAACGACTAATGAAGGCTGCTGGCCTTTTCACCATGCGCTCTTCACCCTGCCCAGAGTTGTTTCCTGCCTTGTGCTCATTGCTCCAGGATAGGCTGTTCACCTGTAGGACATGAACTGGACAAAGCAAGTGTTGTTGATGGATGGACTACTATGTGCCACTATGTACCAGCAGCCATACCACCTGCACTTCAGAACAGGTCATCCACCTGAAGCTAAGTTCAGGCCCAGCTAGGACTTGGATGGGAGACCATCTAGGAAAAGCTTGGGTTGCTGCTGGAAGAAGAGTTGGTGACGCCAGCAGGGGGCGCTTACCCTGAGGTCTGTGTGTTTGGATCCCAATGTCCAGTGCAGTGATGGGGACACTGTGCTGTAAAAAAAAGGTGCCATCTTTCAGATGAGATATAAAACTGAGGTCCTCACTCTCTGTAGCCATTAAAGTTCCCTGGGCATCTGTTGAAAAGAGTAGGGGATTTCCTAATGTCCTGGCTAAACTGTCCACCACAACCTCGTCCATTTTGGTCCACTAATTATCTTACTGGCTAACTGTCTCACCCCTTCACCACCTAATAGGTAATGTGTGGCATGCATACTGGCACAGGAATGGCTGCTGTTGCATTGTTAGGAGGACGTTACACTTTGGTGGGGGCTGAAGTGGTTCACTGTCTGTGTAAAGTGCTTGGAGTAGCTGTGAAGAGCTTTATAGAAATGTAATGAATTATTATTATTATTATTATTATTATTATTATTATTATTATTATTATTATTAGCAGTAGTAGTAGTAGTACTTCTATTGGTTATGAAAACCAACAATAAACTGAACGGCACTTTGTATTCTGTCCTGCCATTCACCTTTCAAATATTTTCTAAGGTTTTGTCATCCATTGCAGGAATCCAAATCTTACATTAGCATCAACAAAATGTAAGGAAGTAATCGATCCTGGGCTGGCCTTTCCTGGGCCTTCACACACACACAAACACACACACCGAGCCAGCTTAGAGCTGCGACTGCCTTTGAGATGTTGGGGATCATGAAGGACCGCGGAGGGGTGCAGAGCTGCTGAAGCAGACAGCAATGAATTCTTTTAAACGCAGTTATTCTCAGCGACTGCACTCACTCTGGAAGGTGCCACATTAAACACAAGTTTAGTATACAGATGGTGGTTGAAGGACCTTCTCTACCTAAGCTTACATGGGGCTTTGTTCTTTTTAATGTTGACAGTATATTGGATTTGATATTGTACAGTAGATAACAAAGAACCCACTTTTATAATATATGGTGACTGCAGGCAAACCATCCAAGCTGCTTTATATAGTCCAATTATTACATGGAATATGCTGCTTTTAATAATGCATAATATACATACATTGTGAAACCCACTATTAGGGGTTGAAGCCAAACCTGGCGACTTTGGGAACAAGGCTGGAAACATCCATATATACACAGTGCATACACACAGGGGTCAGCTAGTATATATATATATATATATATATATATATATATATATATATATATATATATATATATATATATACATATATCCATCCATCATTCAACCCGCTATATCCTAACTACAGGGTGCAAGGCAGGAAACAAAACCTGGGCAGGGCGCCAGCCCACCGCAGGGCACATACACACACCAAGCAGATACTAGGGACAATTTAGGATCACCAATGCACCTAACCTGCATGTCTTTGGACTGTGGGAGGAAACCCATGCAGACATGGGGAGAACATGCAAACTCCACACAGGGAGGACTCAGGAAGCGAACCCAGGTCTTCTTACTGCAAGGCAGCAGCGCTACCCACTGCGCCACTGTGCTGCCATATATATATTTATATATATTGTGAGACTGGACACTGTATAGTGCCCGACCCAGCACAGACTCAGACAGAGGCATGTGTAAAAACACAAAGGACTTTTATTTTTCTTCACCTGTGGGGCACATCTTCCCTGTGAACCCCACAGGCACAACACAGTCCAAATAAGCACTGGTGGTTGCTGGCCCTTTTTATAGCCCACCCGAAAGTGCTCCAGGTGCTTGATCACCTGTTTCTGTTACATAGTTGTCCAGGCCGGCTCAGGGACCCATGCAGCACCCCCTGGCGGCCATCCCAGATCCCAACAGGGCTGTGGAGAACTATCTCCAGCTCCCATGGAGCCCTACGGGAAACTGAGGCACCATTGTCATCCAGGGAGGCTGCCACCAAGTGTCCCGGGGTAGGTACTGAGGAGCCCACGGTTGCTCCCCCGGAACATATGTAGAAGGGATGTCCCGGCCGGTTTCCACCACAATATATATATATTATATAAGCTATATACAATATAGAGTCCTGGGGACCTGGGTTCGCTTCCCGGGTCCTCCCTGTGTGGAGTTTGCATGTTCTCCCCGTGTCTGTGTGGATTTCCTCCGGGCGCTCCGGTTTCCTCCCACAGTCCAAAGATATGCAGGTTAGGTGGATTGGCGATTCTAAATTGGCCCTAGTGTGTGCTTGGTGTGTGGGTGTGTTTGTGTGTGTCCTGCGGTGGGTTGGCACCCTGCCCGGGATTGGTTCCTGCCTTGTGCCCTGTGTTGGCTGGGATTGGCTCCAGCAGACCCCCGTGACCCTGTGTTCAGATTCAGCGGGTTGGAAAATGGATGGATATATACAATATATATATATATATTATATATACTATATACAATATATATATATACAGTATACATATATATATATATTGTATATAGTATATATTATATATAGTAAGATCCCGCATAATGTGGGGGATAAGTTCCAAGAAATCCAGGCACTAAACGAAACAGTGTCATCCTAATACATAAATAATAGGGATAGGAGAAACAGGACAGAGAATAAAAAAGTTTATCATTTTTTTTTTATTATTTTCTATCATGAATAATGAAATACTTCTTTATTACATTAATTATCGACATTTTTATTGCTATTATTGATTTTTATTCATAAATCATTCATGAAAATCAAAAATATTCAAGTAAATACATAATTTATGTTTATGATGAGGAAGGTTCTTCCTCATTTGGCTCCCAGTTAAGTTTAGGGCAGATTTCAAAATCCTTCTTTTAACATATAAATCATTAAATGGTCGAGGTCCGGCTTACTTGTCTGAACTTATCATGACTTACAAACCTGAGCGCACATTAAGATCTCAAGATGCCGGTCTGCTTATGATTCCAAGGATTAATAAAATAACAGTGGGAGGTCGAGCTTTTAGTTACAGGGCCCCTAAACTGTGGAATGGTCTGCCTGCTACTATAAGAGATGCCCCTTCAGTCTCAGCTTTTAAATCCCGGTTGAAGACTCACTACTTCAGTTTAGCATATCCTGACTAGAGCTGCTGATTAACTGTACAGACTGCATCTCTGTTGTTAGTCATTAGCACTTAAACATAAGTAACATGACAGTTATAATTATATACTAACCCTCACTTATTCTGTTTTTCTTCTCGGTACTCAAATGTGGCACTTGGTGCCACGGCCCACCTGCCAAGTTGTTTTGCCTGCCTAAGGAAAAGTCATCCCAGATGGAGGATCGCGGGAATCGTGGGAAAGAGGGGTCCTTTCATCGGGTTGGCTGGCCCAGCACTGTTTCAGCCGTGGAATGGCCAAATGGGGGAGGCAGCTTGAAGGATGAGGTCTCCAGGACTCTATACAAATCATCTACTGTTAAATTCTGCTCTGTACTTCTAAAATTTATATTTTTTATTTCTTACTATATTGAGAAATTGTTCTGTGTACTGTACTGTATTGTATTGACCCCCTTCTTTTGACACCCACTGCACGCCCAATCTACCTGGAAAGGGGTCTCTCTTTGAACTGCCTTTCCCAAGGTTTCTTCCATTTTTCCCTACTAGGTTTTTTTGGGAGTTTTTTCCTTGTCTTCTTAGAGAGTCAAGGCTGGGGGGGCTGTCAAGAGGCAGGGCCTGTTAAAGCCCATTGCGGCACTTCCTGTGTGATTTTGGGCTATACAAAAATAAATTGTATTGTATTGTATTGTATTTGACACTTTTTGCTTTTTTGTGAAGAAGTCATCTAGCATTGTTTGCCTTTTCAGCAATTGTCGGTAGCAAGACATCGCATCAATGACACTTCGTCTTGCCTTTGAACTTCTAGCAAAATTTGGATCGTTTTGTACAAACTGATCCATAATTTCCATAATAGCGGCTAAACATTGTTTTAGAAAATCTGATGAAAGTTCCTTTTGTTCCTTATCTTCAGAAACGCTAATTTTGCTATATATACACTAGCTGTCCCCTGTGGCTCCGCCTGCGTAGTAGTGAAACAGGATTTTTAAAAATTAATAAAACATTTTTTAAAAATGTAATAATTTATATTGAGAAGAGTTTATATTGATAGCTTTTGTATCTGAGGGCCTCTTGATATACAGTATTTTTGCTATCAGGAGTGAGAATGTAGCTGTGATCTCTATGCCAAAAATATAAAAAGTTGGCAAGGTATCTCTGGCCAAGCTGAAGGTAGGCACACTCCAACATCAAACGTCACCACTGCATCTGATCGTGTTCAGCTCTGATGGGGAGAGTGTCCCCCACGCGAGGAGAAAAGCACATGGTTGTGATACCTCTGCCAATGAGTAGCTATCCTCTAAAACACACGTAGCTCTGATCTCTCTTTCAAAAAGTTACACGTTACTCCTTAGCAGTCTCTAGATCAGGGGTGGGCAGATTCAGTCCTGGAGGGCCGCAGTGGCTGCAGGTTTTTGCTCCAACCCAATTGCTTAATAATAAGCCCTTATTGCTCAAGTAACACTTCAGCTTCACTTTAGTTGTTTCACTCGTTAAGATTTTGAATCCTTATTGCTTATTTTAGTCTTAAACAGCTGTATTCTTGGTTTTTAATTGTTCCTAATTAGCAATACCATACAAATGACAAAAGAGATCAGCATTTCTTCATTTAGCTTGTTTTCATTTACACCTGTGTGTATTTATCACGCACTATTTGGTTTAATTAAATACTTGGAAGGAAAGTGAAGAGAAAAAAGTGAAGCACTGAGAATTACTCATCTGTTTTAGACTTCAAATCATTTGGATGATATTCTTAGAAAGGAAAATAAATCTAGGATATGAGAATGACCTGACATGGCAGAGTTAAAGCACTAGCAAGCCATGCAATTAAATAATTGACAAGGATTGGTTTTTAATTAAGCAACTGGGTTGGAACAAAAACCTGCAACCACTGCGGCCCTCCAGGACTGAATCTGCCCACCCCTGCTCTAGATGATCATGTCTGTTGAACAAACAGGTATCGCTAGCTAAGCAGAGGCAAAGTGCACTCCAACACGTGGCAAGGCGTAGACTAACTCGAACAGAGGCTGGCGAGGGAATGAGGAAGGGCCCGCCCAGCTCTACTCTCCTGAAGTCCTGCTTCCCTCTCCCCTCAGCTTGCAGCTGCTCTCTTGGATTTGCATAAATAAATTGGGGCCGCAACCAAACTATAATACAGTAGACCCCCGCAAAGTTGTGGTTCAGAGTTCGCGGTCTCAGTCACTCGTGGATTTTTCCTTAGAACCTATCTAATAATTGTTAGTGGAAACCGCAAATATCCTCCGCAATTTTTATGGCTTTTTTCGTGACAATACTGTACTGTAGAGAGAACAGGAAACAACTGTAGAGGAAAACACGGCTTGCGATAGTGAAAGTAGCCAATAGAATTTGAAACTGCAACTCCCAGCAGTCCCTGCAGTGCCTCTGATTAGTCTTCTGCTGAGGGTGCTGTGGCTGTTGGGGTCAAAGGATGTCAGCGCGGCTTTTAAAAAGGGGGCCGGTGACCAAAAGCAAAAAATAAGTTTTTGTAATTTGTGTTTCAAGTTCCTGTCTGTCTGCCTTCTGTTGGGTTACCTGTACTTATTCGTTTTGTCCTGGATCGTTTCGTGATTGGTGTCTGAATTGTCTGCCGTCTGCCTATGAACACGAGGACTGTAAGTGGATTCATGGCCATCCTGCAAAGAAAGGAGCGCTCCTGAACCCGCCCACCCATCTTCACCATTTCAGGAGCTAGTGGTAGGACTATCTGTACATTCCCATTCAACGTGCGGATCTCTGGACTATCTATTTTCATCATTACATTTCATCCATTGCCGTTTTTCATGAACGTTTTTTATGATTTAATGTGTGTGTATTCTTTGTGCTTTGTTGTATTTAATGTGTAATCGCCATAAGGGGAACAGAGGTGGTATCGTTGTTTTCATTTATTTCATTTGTTTTCATTACATTCTTTATTTGCTGTTTGATATACTGGTTTGCTTTATTTTTGTCTCTGTTTGTGAGTGCATGCGGGTCGGGCCAAGGCTGGGTGCATCCCTGGAATCTCCACCATAAAAATAAATAAATCACTGTCTTCTCGATGGTGTGAATCTTAGCGGCACCGGGCTGCTACAGCATTATTCATTTCTCCTTGCTGCTGATTGACTGTGATACATCTCCAGCTGAGTGTTCTTGTGTTTTCTGTTTTATTCCTCTGAACCCTTAAACCGCCACAACCAGCTATAGTCGTTTCCTAGTACCATTTGCAAGCACGCAGGAGCTGATTAGTCAGTGCAGTACATTCGTTGAGCAGCTAGCTCATGACCACTGCCAGCCCCCTGAATGCACCCCTAGAAGACACAGACGCTCCTTACAAAACGCTGATAGACTACTTTCACATTGCTCCCTTACTTGCTGGGCTTACTTGCGGCTGCTCTGTCATGTGATATGCTTCTTGCGCGACACTACACTTACTTAAAAGCCTGAACAACACGTTTCCTTTTTGGCTGATTGCTCTTGTTGGGGGTCCCGCTCCCGTTGTGCTCCACTATGTTTGTCTATTCTTTAATCGAGAACTAACTGCATACTGAGCTCGTTTTACTTCTGAAAGAGACATGTTTGTTTGAAGTGTTTGAATAAAGTTCATGTCTCTACAATCTCCTGTGTTTCTGTGCAATTCTGTGAACCAAGCGTGACATCCTGCAGCACTGCAGCCTCACTGTCTCTGGGATTGAGCTGCTGCACTATAGCCTGCCAGCATCAGCGCTTACCTCTGTGTGCTTGAGTGCAGCCAGTTCAAGTGCAGTTGGTTCTGTGATTTACTGAATTTCATCCATAGCGTCAGTTGCACTTTGTACATATTGTTCCAGTAGTTTTTTAAAATAGTTTTTACAGTTCATTAGCAGTATGTAAAATTATCAGTGTTGCAGTAATTGTGATGCTCTTTGCATAAAAAAAATGTGTTCCATTAAAATTTCACTTAAAGTGCAGCAAAAAAGTATTTGGTGTCCAGGGATGCATTAACCCTCAAGTATGTGACAGTTTAAGGGTTAAAGCCTCAAGATGCCGCCAAAACGAGCTGCACCGTCTGAGGCTTCTGGCAATGAAAACGCGCTTGCATGAATTACAGTACATATAGCGGTAACATCGGTATTTTACATTCTAGCACTGCGGGAGACATAGCAGTACAGTATACAGGTTTACCTTTACACCCTTTATTTTTAGGTAATGTATTAAGCTGAGTTTCAAGTGTTTTGGGGGCATATTTATGGTTTAAACTATAAAAATAGGCATTTTTTTAAGCACATCCAAAATTCACAGTTTTTCACAATTCACGGATGCTCTAGGAATGTAACCCCCATGAATTTTGGGAGTGTACTATACTTAGCACGAAGAAGAGAGAAGTCACAAAATCAACCGGAATGTTCAAGCAAATTATAGAAAAAATCCACTCTAAATCTGTTAAATAGTTCTCTCATGAAAAGCGGACAGACATACAGACAGACAGACATATACTGTATATATATATATATATATATATATATATATATATATATATATATATGTTGTGGAAGCCAGCCCGGACACAGACAGGAGGACACGTTCAAGTCACCAAACACATGTTTATTATACATATTTACAGCAACAAGTGCACCACAAACCCCCAAAGTCCCCCAAAGTCCAGGCCAACTCAAATGCCTTACTCTTCAGGCCGCCTCCTTGCCTCTCCTCCCGAGCGCCGTCCTTCTCCACTCCCGACTCAAACCAACGAACGGAGGGAGGCAGCCCCTTTTATAATCACCCAGATGTGCTCCAGGTGCTTCCCAGCAATCTTCCACTGTCACTCCCCAGTGTGGCGGAAGTGCCGGCTGTGCATCCGGAAGCACTCCGGGTGTCCCTGCTTCTCTTCCCCCCAGCACATCCGGGTGTGGCGGAAGTGCTGAGGTCCAGGGCTCCAAAGGCATTGGGGCGCCCCCTGGCGGTGACCATGGGCCCCTACAGGGTTGAGCTTCAAAGCTCTGTACCCATGGTTCCCATAGGTACCAGGGCGTTCGCCCCCACGTGGTCTGGGGAAGGCGCAAGCCCTCTTCCGGTCCTCTGGGGCGTCCCAGCCAGGTCGCCCCCTCAGCCACCTGCGACACTGCCCCACCGCCATCGAAGACCTATCGGTTGGAGCAACTCATCCCGCGAGGGAAGCTCATCCCCGAAGTGGGTCCTACTGCTCGTTCAGGGTCCGGTCCTGCAACACATACAGAAACAGGGGTGGAGACGCTGCCTGGACACCACCACCTGGTGTCCTGTCGTGCCTCACACAGGCAGCGATCCCCCCTCCTACCGGCACCCCGGGACTTGCCTTTTCGACACCCCCTCTGAGGTTTTCGTGCCCCTTTGGTTGGAGCCATTCGCACCTCTGTCGCCCTGCCAGCTGGGACAATATATATAGAGAGAGAGAGTTATAGATATATGTGTGCATACACACACACACACACACCAATGAGCCACAACATTGAAATCCCTGACAGGTGAAGTGAATAACATTGATTATTTTGTTACAAAGGCACCTGTCAAGGGCTGGAATACATAAAGTGGCATGTGAACTGCCAGCTCTTGAAGTTGTGTTGGAAGCAGGAAAAGTGGGCCAACATAGGGATCTGAGCGATTTTGACAAGGGCCAAATTCTGATGGCTACATGAATGGGCCAGAACATCACCAAAACAGCAAGTCTTGTGGGGTGTTCCTGGAATGCCATGGTTAGTGTCTATCAAAAGTGGTCCAAACATGGACAACCGATGAAGAGGCAACAGGGTTGTGGGCGCCCAAAGCTCATTGATGCTCAAAGAGAATGAAGGCTAGCTTGTCTAGTTTGATCCCTCAGAAGTGCTATTGTAGTGCAGATTGCTGGCAATGACAAAAAGGTGTCAGAAGACACATTGCATCTCAGTGTGCTGTGTTGGGGGGGGGGCTGCGTAGCTGCAGAATTTATGCTGACCTCTGTCCACCACTAAAAGCGCCTACAATTGCCATGTGAATGTCAAAACTGAACCATGGAGCAGTGGAATAAGGTGGCTTGGTTGGATGAATCACATTTTCTTTTAGATCATATGGACAGCCAAGTGTGTGTGCATCATTTAGCTGGGGAAGAGGTGGAAGTAGGATGCATTATGGGAAGAATGGAAGCTGGCAAAAGCAGCTCCTGCCCTTCCCTTTCGTTTTTCTTAGCCTCCATCCTTTCTTTCCTTTCATTTCATCTCCACGCAGACCCCTCTTATATCGCCTAACTAATTGGTCAGAGGTACGATGAGCCGCTCCCATAATGGCACCAGTGAGGCACCTGAGTGATCCGCCAGCCTCTGTATGTGTATGCATCACAATCAGCCAGCACCATCATTAACCGCAGTACGAGACGCACTCGCACACACCCATGCCCGATTTTAGCCTGCACTTTTTGGGGCGTGATTATTTATTTAAAATTATTCCACTGCCATGGACCACCTATGACACACCAGTCCAGTCTGCTGGAGCTCAGTATCAGTACACTTGAAGCTAGCAATGGTGAATGTTCAGTGTTAGATATCAGATGTGTTAATGGACACTGTGACGAGAACCCCACTGATGTCCAACAGAAGAATTACTGGAAATCCATGGAGGGCGTAGGTAGTGACGTGGAAGTTGTGGTAGGCTGTTGTTTTATCTGCCAACTGTTCTATGATGTCTCATAGCCTTTAACGGATGTGAAAGCATTTTGACCTTTTAATAGATTCTGTGGCCAGCATGTTCTTAATGTCACATATTGTTTTTTTTATAGTGGCAGATTCCTAGGGTGACCCTATTCTCACATTTCTGAACAGAGTGACCCAAATCTCCACTATAGCCCTCACCGGCCTGTTACAATGTGCATCTCCACTTATGGTCACCATTAGTCTTGTCTGCTATTGTGGCTAAATAACCAGACCATTATATTTATAATCCCAGGTAATAAGTTAGAGCAGTAAAACAAGCAGAACAGAAGGTTTACACTTATACTCATGTATTACAGCTTCACATTCTCTAACAAAAGGGTCCTAAAACAGAAGCAAAGCAAAATGAGTGTGACAGATACAACCTGGATAGATAGCAGCTCTTCTTACAAGGAGTACAGGCACCCAATGTGCGTAGAATACCAGGCGGCTCTCGATAATAAACTGGTCTGGCATGGTCTCTGGATGGAACTGATGGCGTGAGAAAGACCACTGGCCTAAATATATATCTTGTTCTTCCTTGGACAAATGAGACTTTGTGGCATAAAGTTCGACTCCCCTGTCATGTTCAGGCCTCCTTTCCATTTACCAATCCTGTTCATACATGACGTCTGTCCTTGAAACTTCTATCAACTCAGCTTTTCACTGTAGACCTCAGGCTAGGTCACACTTGTGTTTTGTCCTTTCACGTAGAGTTTTTAGCTTATGATGGTTCTGACCTGGTATTCTCTGAGCACAACAGGTTATAACTGCGAACTACTAACTACATACTTTATGATAACAAAGAAACATGGCTTAATATTATATGTAAAAGATGAAAGCAAATTCCACCAAGCTGTCTTTTTAAAAGTATCCAAGTATCCTCATGTCACACACATATACAAGTACAGTACTCTATTACTTTGGGCTGACCGCCTTGCAGTACAACACTTCAGCCCATTTATCATATGCTTATTTACAAGACCTTGAAATGTGATCACCATGTTGCAAGCATCCTGGAGTAACCACAATGCAGTCCTGTGGCCGCCTCACCCTTTATCAAAGGACAGATGTGTGGCCCTCTAGTGGCAGTCGTGAGTATAACAGGTAAGCAAACTGAAACATAGCTGACCATGCTGATTCTATGTGAATCCAACTTCCATACAATACAATACAATACAATTTATTTCTGTATAGCCCAAAATCACACAAGAAGTGCAGCAATGGGCTTTAACAGGCCCTGCCTCTTGACAGCCCCCCAGCCTTGACTCTCTAAGAAGTCAGGGAAAAACTCCCAAAAAAACCTTGTAGGGAAAAATGGGAGAAACCCTGGGAAAGGCAGTTCAAAGAGAGACCCCTTTTTAGGTATGTTGGGCGTGCAGTGGGTGTCAAAAAGAAGGGGGTCAATACAATACAATACAATACACAGAACAGAACAAATCCTCAATACAGTATAAAAATAAAAATTTCAGAAGTACGGAGCAGAATTTAACAGTAGATGATATCACATAAGAAAATTTGGATATGTTTAGAGTCCTGGAGACCTCATCCATCAAGCTGCCTCCCTATTTTGCCATTCCATGGCTGAAACAGTGCTGGGCCAGCCAATCTGATGAAAGGACCCCTCTCTCCCACGATTCCTGCGATCCTCCATCAGGGATGACTTTTCCTTAGGCAGGCAAAACAACATGGCAGGTGGGCCGTGGCACCAAGTGCCACATTTGAGTACCGAGAAGAGAAACAGAATAGGTGAGGGTTAGTATCCAATTATAACTATCATGTTACTTATGTTTTAGTGTTAATGACTAACAACAGAGATGCAGTCTGTACAGTTAATCAGCAGCTCTAGTCAGGATATGCTAAACTGAAGTCATGAGCCAGGATTTAAAAGCTGAGACCGAAGGGGCATCTCTTATAGTAGCAGGCCGACCATTCTACAGTTTAGTGGCCCTGTAACTAAAAGCTCGACCTCCCATTGTTATTTTATTAATCCTTGGAATCATAAGCAGACCGGCATCTTGAGATCTTAATGTGCGCTCAGGTTTTAAGTCATGATAAGCTCAGACAAGTAAGCCAGACCATGGCCACTTAATGCTTTATATGTTAAAAGGAGGATTTTGAAATCTGCCCTAAACTTAACTGGGAGCCAGTGTAAGGATTTAAGAACTGGAGTTATGTGTTCATATTTTCTTGTTCTTGTAATAATTCTTGCAGCAGCATTTTGGATTAACTGGAGGCTGTATAAAGAACAGTTTGAACATCCAGTGAACACCGCATTGCAGTAGTCAATCCTACTAGAGATAAATGCATGAATTAATTTCTCAGAATCCTGTTTATTTAGAAAGCGCCTTAATTTCCTAACATTTTTAAGATGGAAGAAACATGTTTTGGACAACTTTGTAATATGCGCTTTAGATGACATGTTGGAGTCAAAGATAACTCCTAGATTGCGGGCTGATTCAGTAAAATTAATGGTGATTCCAACTGAATTAAATGATGACAAAATATTGTTGTGATCAGCGTCATTCCCTCCAACAACATCTCTGTTTTATCTGTATTTAAAGACAAGTAGTTGTCATTCATCCACTCCTTTAATTCACTAACACAACTAATTAAAGACAACATTGGAGAAACTTCATTTGATTTAAATGAAAGGTATAACTGGGTGCCATCTGCATACAAATAAAAATTAACATTATGTTTCCTAATGAGAGATCCCAGTGGAAGCATGTAAAGTGAAACTTCCATCTATCCATTATCCAACCCGCTATATCCTAACTATAGGGTCACGGGGTCTGCTGGAGCCAATCCCAGCCAACATAGGGCACAAGGCAGGAAACAAACCCTGGGCAGGGCGCCAAAACACCGCAGGGCACACACACACACACACACACACACACACACCAAGCACACACTAGGGACAATTTCAGATTGCCAATACACCTAACCTTCATGTCTTTGGACTGTGGGAGGAAACCCACGCAGACATGGGGAGAACATGCAAACTCCATGCAGGGAGGCGAACCCAGGTCTCCTTACTGCGCGGCAGCGTCCAACTTCTTCTTCTCTTATATTTTCTATTCCTTATTTTCTGACTCCCCCATCATTTCCTTCACTGCATGTAGCTTTGTGAGCTGTGAGAAAGTATTTGTCTCTGTCTGACATTTTTGTATTGTTTCATATGTAAATGTTATCAGAGGGGGGATAGAATCCAAGCTTGGAGGAGTTTGTATGTCTGCACAGATTTTCTTCAAGGTACCCCAGCTTTCCTCTTCCACCCTAATGACAAGCATGATGGGTAAAGAAATGATTCAGTAAGAGTAAGAGTGTCCAGCAATGGCCTGGTGTCCCATCCAATGGTTTCTGCTTTGTTCTTGATGCTTCAGCTGCCCACAACCTTGAGCTGTATAAGTGTGATGTTAAATGGATATTAAAACCAAATTTTAGACAAAAAGGATGCTTAGTTAAAATAAAATTAAAAAAATATTAATATATATTTAATGTATATAAATAAGAAAACTATGCAACTCCTAATGTCCCATCCATCTATACACCTACTGAACCCATTTAATATAATTTTAAGGAGGCAGGGAGTTGGAGCCAATCCCAGTGGCATCAAGTTCATGACAGGAACCAATGATGGATGGGATGCCAATCTATCACGGGGTACATTAGAGTATTAGAACATTGGAACAATCTGGACGAGGACAGGCCATTCCGCCCAACAAAGCTTGCCAGTCCTATCCAGTTAATTCTTCTAAAGGAACACCAAGTCGAGTTTTGAAAGTTCCTAAATCTTACTGTCTACCACACTACTTGGTAGCTTATTTCAAGTGTCACATTCTCTCATGGGTGGCACAGTAGCGCAGTGGGTAGCGCTGCTGCCTTGCAGTTAGGAGGCCCGGGTTCGCTTCCCGGGTCATCCCTGCGTGGAGTTTTCATGTTCTCCTCATGTCTGCGTGGGTTTCCTCCCACAGTCCTAAGACATGCGATCCTAAATTGTCCCTAATGTGTATTTGGTGTGTGTGTGTGTATGTGTGCCCTGCCTGGGGTTTGTTTCCTGCCTTGCACCCTGTGTTGGCAGACCCCCATAACCCTGTAGTTAGGATATAGCGGGTTGGATAATGGATGGATGGACATTCTCTCATACTAGGCTATTTCAGAGTTGCCCACCATTCTTATACACATTTGGATGATAAATATTTACTCTGGCAATTAAAAATGACCCGTATGGAGCATACTGACTAGCCGAAGCGTTCATGTAGCACTGTAATTAGTGACTTCAGAATAGAGAACGGCCAGTAGAGGGCGTCTTCCCTCATAAGTATAAGAAGCAGGATGTGCAAACAGCTAAATAAGCAAGCAGGCATACAGAACAGGGCTGATGCTCACTTGACATGTGAAGATTTGGACTCTGGCTGTTTCAAGAAGTATTTTTAGTATTTGGAACTCATAAGCAAAAAGTTTGATCGAAATGCAACTTTGTGATCAGCAAGTTATCACTGCGTCCATAAATCTGAGATCTGGGTGCTGGAGTTGCTTTCCAAGATATTTCTCCTACATACAGTTCTCATCCTCCAATTCAGGGTCAGTCCAGCAGCATTGGGTGCCAGGCAGACGTAGCCCTGAATGGGGGCAGCAGCTCATTGTAAAGGCTAGCAAATCTCTGGGTTAAAGAATAAAGTTGAGGAACCCTAAGCTGAGGCAGTTTTCAGTTTATTTTCCTGTAGCGACCTTCACTGAGTGCAGGCGCAGAGCACTGTAATAGACTCACAGGTAAAAAACTATTAAAAACGTTACAAATTACCAATGACACAGTAACGCACACACATGAAGAGCCCGATTAGTTCAAACACACAGACTTGTACCGATAAAGGCTGGAGACTCCTATAGGAAGTACACACCATCGCCACACCTGTCTTTAGATACCTCGGAGATAGAAGGGAGGATTGTGTGCAAGTTCTTTGTACCCATCAATCCATTCTGAAATTATTGAGAGCAGTCATAAGGGGGCATCAGAGCTTAACCTGGCAGCATTGGGTATAAGGCAGGCACCAGCCCACAAAGGGATAAACTTCACACACACATACACACTACCAGTCAAGACACACAGTCAGAAATGGTTATGTTTTTCATGTAAATTGAACATTTTAAAATCAAGATTCCATTAAACTGATTTTTAAAGACAGTCAAGACATTACTAGTGTTTCTAAGGGCTATTACTGCTTGAAATGGCTGTTTTTTACTTTTTTATTCACATGTGACTGCAAAGCTCCATTTTCAGCTGCCATTCCTCCAGTGTCCTCATGGCTGACTCTCCTTAATTAATCAGGTTTACATGCGAAAGGGTTATTAGAGAAACCTGCGGACTTGTATTGCCACTGCTGACACCTCTTGTTCTGTTCACTTGGGTTGCAGGGTACCCTCACCTTTCTCAATAAACCTGTCAGTCTATTGTTTTGTTTTGTTTTGTTTTGTTGGTTTTTTTGCAGAAGAGCATTTCATGTGACAGTATTGCCAAGAAAGAATTAATAAAAAGGCATCTTTGTGTATCTGGATGATAAACTGGACTGGACTGCCAATACTGATGCTCTGTGCAAGAGAGGACAGAGCCGACTATACTTCCTTAGAAGGCTGGCGTCTTTCAACATCTGCAATAAGATGCTGCAGATGTTCTATCAGACGGTTGTGGTGAGCGCCCTCTTCTACGCAGTGGTGTGCTGGGGAGGCAGCATAAATAAGAGAGACGCCTCACAACTGGACAAACTGGTGAGGAAGGCAGGCTCTATTGTAGGCACGGAGCTGGACAGTTTGACATCTGTGGCAGAGTGATGGGCACAGAGCAGGCTCCTGTCAATCATGGAGAATCCATTGCATCCACTAAACAGTGTCATATCTAGACAGAGGAGCAGCTTCAGCGACAGACTGCTGTCACCGTCCTGCTCCACTGACAGACTGAGAAGATCGTTCCTCTCCCAAACCATGCAACTTTTCAATTCCATGGTGGGTAAACGTTAACACAATACAAGATTACTGACTGTTATACCTGCCTCGCACTCTCCACCTTGCATTTTCATCACTCTTTAATTAATATTGTTTTTATCAGTATGCTGCTGCTGGAGTATGTGAATTTCCCCTTGGGGATTAATAAAGTATCTATCTATCTATCTATCTATCTATCTATCTATCTATCTATCTATCTATCTATCTATCTATCTATCTATCTATCTATCTATCTATCTATCTATCTATCTATCTATCTATCTATCTATCTATCTATCTATCTATCTATCTATCTATCTATCTATCTATCTATCACTGTCTTGAGAGAAGAGGCCAGACCGCATCTCACCAGGATAGAAAAAGAAGGAGAAGGCCCAGATGGAAACCTGCATAAGAGAAGAAGGACATCAGAGTGTGCAGTTTGAGAAGCAAACTCCTTACAGGTCCTCAGTTGGCTTCTTCCTTAAGTACACACCAAACCCCAACAGAGAAAAGATGACTCCATGATACCAGCCTAAGAGGCAACGATTCAAAGAAAAAGCCATATGTGAAACTGGCAAATAAAAAGAAAAACCATGAATGGGGGAAAAGAACTGAGAAGATGACTGAAAAAGTATTATGTATTATGGAAGGCATCCCATGGTCGCCTTGAAGAATTTACAACATATGAACTCATGGGTGATGTCACTACCTGATTGGCACTCCAGCTTGATTTGCACCCTGCATAAATTAAAAAAGAAAAACTAAACTTGCAGTATCTTCATTTGAGGGGTACATTAGCTGACCATAAACTTGACCATTATGAAAATACTTTGTTGCTCTGAATAGGTTCATTGTATGTCGTGTTTTCGTTACTGAATCAAGCATATTGTGCCCCTCGCCATGTAGGGTAGTTCGGGTACTGACAGGGGCAGCCCCCCCCCCCCCCCCCCAAGTATCACAGGCTCTTGGGGTGTTAGTTAGTCGTAGTGATAGCACTTGGGAGATGCAGAGACAGATAAAGGACTCCATGTTTTGTGGACTCAGTTTAATTTTTTCTCAGGCAGGCACAGTGGCTCAGTGGTTAGCTCTGCTGTCTCACAGCTCACGTCACGTGTGTGGCTATAATAACAAGTCCAGTATAGCTGGCTGATGCTTTCCTAGCCCCTCAGAGACACTTCAAATGCCATCATAGTTCACTCCAAACTAGTTCAGTTTCACCTTCCCCTTTGACTTTAATGTATTTTGCTGAGTTTGCTGAAATTCCCAAACATTTCCAAGTTTTGGCCAAACACACAGCAAAGTAAAGTCAACAGCTAATATTCAGATCTATTTGTAAAATATATAAATAAGGGGAAAAATGAAATATATTTGTATAACCATTTAAATCATAACTTGCATCAATATGTTAATTAATACTTACATTTACTACATGCTACTTTCATGAGTGGGTACTAACATGAATTAATACAGTATGAAAGGATTCAGACCACACAGCGAAAAGGTTTGGGGCAGCCACCCGTATACTTGAAATAGGTTCTCAAAAAGCAAACAGTAGTTCAGTAGGTGATAACAGACATTAGTCCAAAACAGAACTGGCGAGACAGACAAAACATGGAGGTTTTAAAGCCGGGCAGGGGGAATGACGTCATCCGGGCAAGAAATGGAAGTGATGTCATCGAGCCCAGGCAGAATTTCCTGTGGTCGGTCTGCAGAGGAAAAAGAAAACGATCAGTGTACTCTGCCACCCCCGGTCCAACATGGAATTATCCTTTTTTGAGCCCTTTAGCTGCCTCCCACACGCACATGGATGACAACAGACATATCCAGGGTACAAGTCAGCGTGGCGAGAACATTTGTCCAAGTTTGGACCACAAGGCTGGACTATATGTCAGTGCCTACGTACAGCATATTTGATCTATTGGTCACTACACATGGGCTGAATGGGTAGAGCCATGAGTGAGTCTATGGCAGATGATCACTTACTGGATATTCTGACATTTTAGATCACTAGAGGTGCATCAGGACTTGGACCCTACAGTACAAATTAAGGGTGCAGGACATTTTTAGTCTACTACATGCTGGAATGGGCAGGCAGAATTGAGACAAATGCAGGAAGGCATGTTGCCACTAATGCTCAAGAAAACACCAGTAATAATGTTGTTGATTTAAATATAGACACACACTATCACAATATGAAAACTATTTATGCATTAAACTCCAATCAAAATGCCATTATTTTTATGATGTCATTCTTGAGCACCAGAATGTTGAGAAAATGGATCTAACAGATCTTCAAATGGCAACCGCACCAGCCAATAGAGCGCAGTAAAAAAAATAACGGCACCAGGGTTTTGATTTTCAGATACTGGAACTGAGCCCTCTGAAATGTCATAGATATGTCAGATACCATCAAAAGAACAAGAAAAGCAAGATGTGCTCCTGATAGCACTGACTGAGCAAAAAAAGCAGTGAAACGTTGTGAAATCAAGATATTCGTCCATATGGCTTTGCAGTTTTAGTAGTTCGTTCAATGCAATGGCACATTTAATCAATAGATAGATAGATAGATAGATAGATAGATAGATAGATAGATAGATAGATAGATAGATAGATAGATAGATAGATAGATAGAGAATACTTTACTGGTTCCCAAGGGGAACTTCAACATTTACAGAAGCTCAAAGAAAATCTAAATATTATAACAAACCACAACCCGTCAAACACTCACAAGAACTTCTGACTTGGATAATTGGGGAGCTCCTGCCGTCCGATAACAGGCTTGTAGATATTGTCAGATCTACATAGATCATCATTAGAGGGTTGGCAACAGAGTGAGTCATTTCTGTTACCGAGTGAATAAACATTAAGAAGGATGATGTAACTTCTCTCCCTAGGCAGTAATGTGGACAAATTCAGTCAGTATTTCAATGTCTGGATTACACATTTTAGTATTGTAATGTGTTTGCTTTTTTATCATTGCTCATTCATACTGATTTCAAGTCCCGCTTATCTAGATAGATAGATAGATAGATAGATAGATAGATAGATAGATAGATAGATAGAAAGATAGATAGATAGAGAGTCCATCTGATCATATCAGATGAAACTCATCCAGCATTAAAAAGAATCTGAAATAAGAAGTTTAACTCAGTTCTCTGAAGTACCCAAAAAGCCACAGTGCTTGAACTCGCCATGACATGTGACAGTTCATCCAACTTATTTCTTACTGATCGAACATTCCTCATCATATGAAAGCAGACCATTTGGAAGCCTTTCTACCTTAATTTTATTCTCCCGCCTCGGAATTTTCACCTTTTCTATCCTCAGAATGAGCTGCTCCTCCAATAAGGTGTAATGAAGCTCCTTAAGTGGTAGAGACAGCAGGGCTACCAGATGTTTATGGGAATATTTAATATATTCCACTTTACATTGTTCAGCATCTCTTAGATAGATAGAGATAAGTCACCATCCATCCATCCATCCATTGTCCACCACTTCACCGAAGTTGGGTCGCGGGGGCAGCAGCTTAAGCAGGGAAGCCCAGACCTCCCTCTCCCCGGCCACTTCCTCCAGCTCTTCTGGGGGGACCCCGAGGCATTTCCAGGCCAGCTGGGAGATATAATCCCTCCAGCATGTCCTGGGTCTGAAACCGTGGCCTTCTCCCAGTGGGACATGCCCGGAACACTCCCCTAGGGAGGCTTCCAGGGGGCATCCTGACCCGATGCCCGAACCACCTCAACTGACTCCTCTCAATGTGGAGGAGCAGCGACTCTACTCCGAGTCTCTCCCGGATAACTGAACTCCTCACCCTATCTCTAAGAAAACTCATTTCGGTCGCTTGTATCCACGATCTTGCTCTTTCGGTCTCTTTTTAGGAACGTAGATTGACTGGTAAATCGACAGCCTCGCCTTTTGGCTCAGATCTCCCTTCACCATGACGGACCGTTGCAGAGCCCGCATTACTGTGGATGCAGTACCGATCCGTCTGTCAACCTCCCTCTCCATTCTTCCCTCACTCGTGAACAAGACCCCGAGATACTTGAACTCCTCCACTTGAGGCATAAGATAAGATAAGGCACTCTATATCATATTAGATAGATAGATAGATAGATAGATAGATAGATAGATAGATGTAGGGTCAGGGAGGGAAAAACAGTATCTCCTTTCCATACCAGGACCCAGATGTGGAAGGACGTTACAGTGTCTATGGTACGACTACGGCTACCATAGGTACTGTATATCTAACATATCACTTCATTGTACATCGAGAGTTGGTGAGATTGACCTGAGGTATATAAGGGAGTGAGCAGCCATGGGATTAAAACAACAGTCCGGTACAGAACTCTAATACCTGTGTTCGTAAATTTATAGGAAGCGTGTTTGGTAAAAGCATGAAATGGATAGAGGGATAAATTGACCTGTGAGGGACGGAGTAGAATTGGATCCCTCTCTTCTTGTTTGTTTAAAAAAAACACACACACTTCTACTACCAAATTCAATGTCATTGCCTGGCATTTTTTTTGTGATGATTCCACAAGGGCGGAAAACTCGAAATAAAAATATTTTTTGCCTATTGTAATTATTGTAAACGAACTGGAAAGACTCTCATCACATCTAGAAAAAGTTGGGGTGCCATCTAGGTCACCGATTAAACAAAAAGAACACTCAAATCTGTTGAAACAGTCAGAAATCAATGTGAACTTAAACAGAGACTTTAGTCTTCTTGTCACAGAAGTCAAATGGGTCTTCATCAGAAGCTCAAAGTTGATCGTAATGCAGCTCTGATCTGAGACGACATTCTCCTGTGCGCCTCTTCTTTTTTAGCCTGCCAGCCATTAGAGACGGAGTCAATAGGCTCCATGCACATGGCAGTGCTGACATACTTCTGGTGCGATCTCAGCCAGCTCAGTCACTTCTGTTGTCCTACTGCAGTTGGGATTTTTGTTTGGTGGCTAGAATGTCCGAAGTTTAAGTTTCAGAGTACAGATAGCTCTACAGCTGAACACTGTTGTGTACCTTTACGTTCAGCTTCCAGTAAGTACAACAAAGGTACTTAGTGTTCATAGATTTCCCTCTGATGCAGAAACCCGATCTGAATGGATCGTTGTTATCCACAGACAGAGCTTTACAGACAGTCCACATACCCGAGAGTGTAGCCACCATTTTAAAAAAGAGGATTTTCACAAGCCAGGGTCTGAGACAGGGCAGCGACTGTTGAAGAAGGGAGCAGTTCCTGTGCTGTTTAAGAGGAAAAATATCTCCATTCCACTTTCAAGTCCAGGGATTTGGGAGAAGAGAAAGCAACCAACGGAGGATCCTCAAGGACCATGACTATGCTTCGGCTCTGGATCCAGCTTCTGTTGAGCTAGTGCTTGATGAAAAATGTCTCTAAACAAGGAGATCCTCCAGCCGAGGAAGCAAATTGAGACCCTCACAATGAAGCAGCGGTTTGGCATTCATAATTTTTCTGGCTCAAACAGAGACATTCGCTTTTTAAAAGGGTAAGATGTCCAGCCGATTCATGTTATTATGTACTCTAGCATTGGTGCCAAGCTCCACAATGGGTGGATTCTCTGCTCTTTACGTGGCTCTTTGTGGTGGCTCACTATCTTTAAAAGGATTGCTTGCCTTTTGCAACACAAGTTGTAGTACTAGGGTGTCGTACCATGTTAGCCATTATGGATGTAGTGAGAAGTTAACCAAAATGACACCTTTTATTGGCTAACTAGAAAGATTACAATATGCAAGCTTTTGAGGCAACTCAGGCCCCTTGCTTAACTTCTAGCCACACTAGTTGGAAATGACTAATTATTGAAATTCTGTTTCTTTAAAGAAGCCTAATGTAATCATATCTTTGTCCCATGTAAGTTCATAGTAGACACAAGTTTTTAATACGTAATTGTGGATGTAGCTTGAAACATATAGATTGAAGTCAGTCAGTCATTTTCCAACCTGCAGGAACAAATCCTGGGCAGGGCGCCAGCCCACTGCAGGGCACACACACACACCAAGGATAATTTAGGATCGCCAATGCACCTAACCTGCATGTCTTTGAACTGTGGGAGGAAACCCACGCAGACATGGGGAGAACATGCAGACTCCATGCAGGGAGGACCCGGGAAGCGAACCCAGATCTCCTAACTGTGAGGCAGCAGCACTACCACTGCGCCACCCCTAGATTAAAATCCTTCTCCTTATTATCTTGTGACGTTAGGCACAATGTCTGAATAATGTTACTTATGTCTTTTACCGTAAGTCTGGGCACATCTTGATTTTATCAGGTGAAAAATGTCATAGCTAGTCTGTTTGGATATCAGCGCCAGAAGTGAAGAAGCTGGCTGACACGGAATCTGGAAGAGAGTGGGCATTGAGCTTATTGCCCACAGTGGGCGTCTTTTTGCTGCTGAGGATAACAGAAGGGATAAAGATGTTAGAGACTGCACCACCTGGAAGGTGACCCTCCAACGTGCATGCGTGACTTCATGATTTATGTAATTTATGTGTTAGGCTGGCTTTCAGAGGCAGAGACCTTGCACCAATCAGATATTTACCTTCAAGAGTTTTATCAAACTGAATCTTGAAACTATTGGCAATAAATCATGTGAACTTCAAAAAAGAAGTGATTGGAATTCATAGACAATCGCTATGGAATAAATTGTAATTGGTATACCTGAGCAATACACAGACCTCCAGATGCTGCATTAGACATAATTTCACATAAATCAACAGGGCTGTGTACTCTCGCCATTCCTTTTTCTCCTGGTGATGTATTTCAAATTGTGATAAACTGTGAGAGAAACTGAGGCAAGTATTAAATAGACAGTATGGAGTTTCAGCCCTTGACCACAGACACAACACCAGACATCCACAAACACACACGTTTAATCCTCCTTTTACTTTACAGCACCACACAATGTATCAATCAGCCAAATACTCAGTCCCTTCTTTCTTTCTTTCTTTCTTTCTTTCTTTCTTTCTTTCTTTCTTTCTTTCTTTCTTTCTTTCTTTCTTTCTTTCTTTCTTTCTTTCTTTCTTTCTCTCTCTCTTCTTGTCTTTCTGCCGCCCTCACTCCTCCACATGGAAGCTCCATCCTCTTCTACCCGACTCCAGCTCCTCTAATGGAGTCACGCGGCCCCTTTATAATGCCCTAGATATGCTCCAGGTGCTCCATGACGATCTTCCGTTGGCACTTCCTGGTGTGGCGGAAGTGCCGCATGAGCACCCGGAAGCTCTCTGGGTGCGCCTGGAATTTCTTCCGGCAGCACTTCCTGGTGTGAGGAAGTGCCACAATCCACGGCTGTAAAATCCTCTGGGCAACCCCTAGTGGTGGGCACAGGCCTCAACAGGGTTGAACTTCTAAGCTCCGATCTGGTGGCCCCAGTTCAGACCAGGGTGGCTGCCCTCTTGTGGTCCAGGGGAGGTATTGTCCCTTAACTGGTCCTTCCAGGTATCCCGACTAGGCAGGATCCCCTGCCGTCCTCCACAACAGTGACTTCACATACCTGACAGATCTCAGGTTCACAGATGATATTGTCCTACCAGCAGAAACAACATATCAGCTGCAAGAGCTGACTAACAGAACACAGAAAAAGCCAATAAAGTAGGAAAACGCATAAACATAGAAAAACAAAGATCATACATATACAGATTAGGCAACAATGTCTTGAAAACGCTGAGTAATTCATCTACCTGGGCAGCCTGACGTCCACTGACATGATGCTAAGAAAGGTGTGAACTGTCCAATTGGCAAGGCCGCAGCAGCAGAATTTCACTATACCAGCTGAACATAGTGCAGTGATCCTACCGGCCTACACCACTGAAACATGGAACATTTCTGTGAGAACAGCCTGGAAACTGAATTTGTTTCATCAAAGATGCCTCTGAACAATTCTTGGTGTCTGTTACAAACAACACACACTATTAATGAATGATGAAATTCTGAAGTGTAGTGGACTCCAGAAGTTAGAGCACCTAATTACACAGCGCAGGATTCTTCTGGCCAGGCATATCCTACACATGCCAGATCACAGACAAACCAAAGTTGCCTTTTTACAGATTTGAAAAAGGGGACAACCTAGAAACACATGGTGGAGAACACGTGAGGAAGAATTCAAAACAATGTAAGTCCACTGGGAGGAGATGGAGGCTGTTGTGGTTCATCGGGGATGCTGGAGGACGCCCACAGCCCAATGTGCATAAGCTAATTATGGTTGTCGTTTTCGGTGGTGATATGATTGCACAGTGGTCAGGGCTACAGGTTTACAATTCTAGGCCCTGGGGTTTTACTCTTAATTTGGGGTTTGCCTGTTCTTGTTGTGTTCATGTGGATTATCTTCTGCTTATTTCACATATCCCAGGCCTGTCCAGGTTATGCTAACTGGTTGACTCGGCTGTGGAGTTTAGCATGCCCTATGATGGACTGGCACTCTGTCCAGGGTTGGTTCTTGAGTCATAAATGAAGGAAGTAGGTTAAAAAATGGACAGGCTGATAGAAGTATTTGCATACAAGAAGATAAGGGGCTTCAACAAATACATTTTTAGTGCACACATTGACTGCAACCGGAGCTGTTTGGAATGTGGCACCAGCCGTCCTCCATTAAAGAGCCTTGAGGGTAATTCAGATAATCTCTTGAATCTTCCAAGCCTCATATCCATGTTGTTCAACAATTCAGAGCCTACTAATCTGTGGATTCACAGCTTGCCTCTCAGCAGCATTGTTTGGGCCTGAGGAGACAGTTTTCTGTGCCTTTGAGTGGACGAGACTGCGGAGGGATTAGCCACAGTCCACTGTGGAACAAAGGCAGCTTATTAGAGACTGAACAAAATTATACTCAGACTTTTCTTGTTATTTTTATTTTTCCTTTTTCAAAATTCTGATCAATACGATGACAAGGATCGGGAGAGCGAAGCATGAAGGAAGTGGTGTCTTGACAGTTTAACCAGTTCTGAAAATTGAAATAGTCATTTGTTTAATATTGTATCTATAATGACGGGGCAGGGAGGGCCACTCTATCTTCTCAGGGGTTATTGCATTCATTGCATGTCAAAATCCAACAGTTACGTCAAAATCTTTAGAGCTACATCTCTGTGGGTGGTTCTTGGTGTGCCCAAGTGGTTAAGGCATGAGATTCCATCCTAGACGGCTGTCAGTTCAGTGCCCAACTTAGCAAGTGACTTAAGCTTCCTATGCTTCAAAATGGAAAACACAGAACCGATCGTAATGTAGCTCTGTCCATTGGGAAAGGTAAAATATCAAATAAAGGATCTTTGCTTTCATTATAGATTAGTGTGGCACATCTCCATATAGAGCACTCAAATAACTCGTAACGAATCTCACACTCATTCATTACATCAGAATGAACTCCAAGCGTGCCAGCCGGGCAGCCTAAGCTAACACAAGACGAGGGTGGCTGGTGAGTGTGGAAAGGCTTTCTTCCACCTGTGAAGTGATGCAGGACTGATGTGGCTTACAAGCCATTATCCCTGATCATCTTCAAAGGGCCAGCACGATGAAGCGATCAGGGAGCAGAGCTTACCTCTGGGACTCTTTATCAGGGATCAGGAGTCATCTTACACACTGACCCTGGGCTGACCCTGCCATACAGCTTCTGGACAACAGCCTGTATTTACCAAAAGGTAATACTGTAGGAGAGAAAAACAGTTTTGGGGATAAATGCATTCTTGATTTTGATCATTGATCTTTCATATCACACAATGTTGTTCACCAAGTTTGGCAAAGTGATTAGGAGAGATATTACAGAATGAAAGGTGGCAACAATGGTGGGAGCATATGGGGGTGGCATAGGGTAGGAACACACCACAGAAAGTACATCTAAAGTCATGCCACTCACATTTAGGGATACACTGGACCTCATCGTGGTAACACGGGGTACAAGAATAGACCTAACCTGCAAAGGGCCTCTGAGGAAACAATAATGCTAGTAATAATGATAACAAATTAATTAAGCAGTTTTGAAGATGTGATGTTAACGCTGCATTCTCAAACCCATTTAGTCCAATTCAGGGTTATGGCAGGCTGGAAGTCTGTCTTAACAGCAGGAACCAACTGGTCACCTGAACCTACCAGGTTAGATGCAAGTTCTTGTCTAAAACCAATCAGTGATATCACAAAGTCCATTCAAAAACACAACCACACAGGGCAACTATAAGTTAGCAGTCAACATAAAACCAATGTTACACTACACGAGTTGTAACCTCCATGTACATAATGTTCAGTAAATAACAGCAAGCCAAGGCCATCCCAGTGCTCGCTCATGACCATTAGTGTGACACCCCAAAGACTCTGTCACAACACTCTGTGACTCACTTTGACAAAATCCATTGAGTCACCTATCGAGGGGTGGACTCTTGTGTGCATGACAGTTGATAGCCCACAGGCCGAAGAAGCAAAGCAGCTGCAAAATAGAAGGTCCATGCAAACCAAGGAGAGGATAATCCGACTTTGGAGCCAGTACAGTATATGTCCCTGTTCATGGATTGTGGGCTAAGCTAGTTGTAGGAGTTCACATTGATTGGCTGCTAAAATAAGGTGATACTTTTATGGAATAATAGAAGACTTTTGACCTCATACATAAAATTGTACAATCAGTCACCCACCCATTATTCCCAGTTGAGACCCCCAAAAGCATTGGGATTCAGAAACAACAGTCATTAAATTTAGCAAGCCCTCTAACTACTATATATTAACACTCACTGACAGTCCTTTACCTCACTATTCTCCTTCCATATCCACACTGGCCACTCTTCCTCCAACATCCACTACTGAACTCCAAGATCCATCCCAGTCGTCTTATTTCTAAAGATTGTAGTGCGTGTGGGGTCACTACTGGCCATCCTAGAATTGCAGGCTCAGTGCTGTAAAACTTCTAAGGTGGTCCTCCAAGGACTCCCCCTTTTAATGATGTGGGTTGAGACAGTATGCTTTTTGAATGACAATGACCAGGAGATGAACATAGTCAGAAACACATCAAGTGCAATGTCGAAAGTCACACCAATTAGTCACCAAATTTAAATGGCTAACCAATACTTGAAGACCTGTAACAATGATCAAGGATTTAACTCAGATAGTGACGGGATGTCCAGGGGGGACCTTAAAACCCATTGCTTTGTGATATCACATGCATCGCACATTGTAGGGAATTCTAAGAACTACCGACATGGAAATACCCAATGCCTAGCTCTAAAATGACAGCACCCATAACGAAACAAAGATGGCATTGCTTATAACATTAAACGAAAAACTAGGTACCCCATTCAATTTCTAAGGTTCTGGTAAGCCCCTGGGTAATGTAGGCAGCAGTAGGACAAACTTATGACATCATAGCAACCTGCTTCCTATCTTCTTGGCAAAACTTTAAATGTTGTCTCCCTCCCATTACAGAAACATATCCAGAACAACTGCTTCAGCTTATCTCTACCAGGACAAAATATACTGGGGCATGGCCTGGCACCTTATAACCTGGCCTTGGTTATTCCAGACTTTACAACTGTTGATCTCTTCATTAATATCTGAGTCAAATAAAATGATAACACAAAACTACTGTGCATCTGAGGACAGGTCTCTTTGAGGATTGCAGGGACCTAAAGTCCCCCAGCCATGTAAACCTAAATGGTTGGATTGGGCAGTGGAGGAAGCTGCCATTCATCCACACAACTGGATTATTTAGGAAATGGAATGTGAAGGACAAAACTGAAAGTTCGTTTCCCAAAGGTATGTCCCAGCGTGACCTCAATGAAACATTTCACCTGCCTCTTCTAACGTTGTAAAAATAGGGAAATGGCAATGCTAAATGGCAATTTTATACTTACATTGTGCTAAGGTGTTCAAAAATCTGGAAAGTTTCATCTTTCCTTAAATATATAACAAATACCAGTATCATCTGCAACAGTGAAAAACGACTCTGGAAAGCTGGCCTTAGAGGCAAAGTATCAAAGAAAAAGCAAACCCTGGATTAAAATGGGCAAAACTCTGGAATCACCCACCCTCCAGTGTTTATGTTCGTGGCCTATTACAACGTTTTCTTTTAACTGTTGCAGATGATGCTGGTGTTTGGCATGTATTTAAGGAAGCAGCCAACTGAGGACCTGTGAGCCGTCTCTTTCTCAGACACTCTGATGTCCTTCTCGGCTTATGCAATTGTCCATCTAGGCCTTTCCCCTTCTTTTTCTTATCCTGGTAAGATCCAATTTGCTGTCTTATCTCAAAACAGTAGCGGACATCTTTGTAGGAAATATTCAGTGTCTTGGCAATCGATCACATGGAATGACCTATACTTTGAAAATAAAAATATACGGATGTGTTTCTTGAGAAGATGGTTTCATTTTGGCCATTTGTGAACCCAGAACTGAATTTTAGGAACGTCAGGACCTTGCAACTCAAGTCGTTTAAGTCCTCGATGTCTGCTGCCCATTAATGTTACTGCTGGCTGACTTAGAATATGGGTGTTATTTGGGTGTGTAGAGCATTCTGTTATAAATGTTATGTTCAATTGTTTAATTGACTGAACTGGAAATATTCAATAAATACTTACATGCAGAACATACGCTGATTGATTTTAGGTCAATTTAGAATCACTAGTCAACATAAAACATATGACAGTTAGACAGCGCCTACAGAAAACCTTCAGACCCCTCCACATGATTTGTTGCCATCTTGTGCTAAAATCTTTTAAATTAATTTTTCCCCTCATCAAGCAACACTCCATACTGTAGAATGACAACGTGAAAACAGGATTTAAAAATTCATGTAAATGTATTTAAAAATATGAGTAAAAAACTGACATATAACATTGACACCAATATTCTGACCCTTTGCTCAGTACTTCGTTGAAGCCCCTTTGCCAGCAATCACAGCTTGGAATCTTTTTGGTTGGACGTGACAATTTTCGCACAACTGGATTATGGGGATTTCCTGCCATTCTTCTCTGCAGATCCTCTTAGATTCTGTCAGGTTGGATGGAGACCATCGGTGGTCGGCTGTTTTCTGGTCTCTCCAGAGATGTTCTGTTGGGTTCAAGTCCAGGTGCTGGCTGAGCCTCTCAGGAATATTCACAAAGTTGTCCCCATGTCACTCCTGCACCGTCTTTGCCTTGAGCTTAGGGTCTTTGCCATGTTGGAAGGTGAACCTTCTAAGGTGCGGAGTGCGCCGGAGCAGGTTTTCATTAAGGATATCTCTGTACTTTACTCTGCTCAGCTTTCCCTCAACCCTGTCTCATCTCCCAGTCCCTACTGCTGAAAAACATCTGCACAGCATGATGCTGCCACCACCATATTTCACTGTTGGAATGGAATTGCACAGGTGATGGTTTCCTCCTGACATGATTCTTAGAATTGAGGTCAAACAGTTCAATCTCAGTTTCATCAGACCAGAGAATCTTATTTCTCGTAGTCTGAGAATCCTTCCAGTGCCTTTCAGCAAACTCTAAGTGAGCTGTTATATGTCAGCTGGCTTGTCCACCATAAAGCCCAGATTGGTGGAGAGATGCAATGATGGTTGTTCTTTAGACAATTTCTCTTGTCTCTTCAAGGGTTTTCTAGAGTTTGGTCAGGTTGACCATGGGTTCTTGGTCACTTTTCTTACAATGGCCGTCCTTCCCAAGTTGTGGTTGTTCCAAATGTATTCCATTTGAGAATTATGAAGGCCATTGTGATCTCGGGAACCTTCAGGGCTGTAGATGCCTTAACACAATCCTGTCCCTAAGGCAATTCCTTCAACCTCATGGTTTGGTTTTGGCTCAGCTGTGTGACCTTCTATAGACAGGTGTGTGTCTGTCCTAATTGTGTCAAATTGACCTCAGGAAAATTCCAAACAAGTGGTAGAAATATGTCAACAATGAGCAATAGAGTAGGATGCACCTGAGCCAGATTTCAAGTGTCATAGCAAAGGGACAGAATACTTGTGTCAATGGACATTTTATTTTAAGAAACTTTTGCAGAAATCTCTAAAATCTTGTTTTCATTTTGTCATTCTGGGGTATTAAGCATTGTTTGATTAGGGAAAAAAATGAATTGAAATGATTTTAGGACAATCAGCAGCATAACAAAATGTAAAAAAGTGAAGGGGTCTGAATGCTTTCTGAAGGCACTGCAGGGGATGAACATGCAAACTGCCCACAGACACATAGACTATGGCAAGGCCAGATTTGAACCCAGTCTTCTGGAGCTTCAGGCTGCAGTACTAACTACTGCACCATCATGCATACACACAGCAATTTTGGCCTATCACAACTTATAGCTGTGGAGGAAAAGCAGAAGAAAATTCTGAAGATATGAAGTAAATGTGTAGAACTCACACAGACAATGACCTTGTGCAGAATTCAAACCCATATGCATGTGGTACAGTATGTTAGGGGTTTTAAATAAAACCACTGCGCTCAGGTTCAGGGTGGGGTGTAGGTTTGCAAGTTAGTGAGGCCAGGCAGCTCAGGGGTGTTGATGGGGAAACTGGCTGATCGCACTTTCACTTGTAGAGTGGTCAGCCCAGCCAGTTTCCTTTTTAGCACTCTAGGGGGGTCGTAATCAGAGCACCAATGCCCACATTGGTATAAAAGAGCCTGAGCAGGGTCAAACAGACATAACGAGAAAAGAAGAAAAGAAACAAAGACTGATGGTTAAACTGAGACAGAAGAAAAAGGAAAGAAGAGGCAGAATCATGGCAGAGCTGCAGTGTAGTGTGGAGGCAAGCGGTTGGGACGCGGCAGTCACAGGGGATGGTCGCTCCTACTGATCACCAACCAATCCTGGAAGTCCCCCACAGAATGCCACGGTTCAAGGAGTTGCCAACTGAGAACACGAGCCAACAGTGTACGTCTCCAGCTTGTGAGGAGAGCTTTTAAAGGGTGAGCAGGGGGGACATCATCGTGAATGGATGCACCGTGGCTCATGATGGTTTGTATGGACAGGTCCTGACTATGTTTTAACCTATTTTTGGGATTATTTATTTACTGGATATTAACCTCCACGGAATGTGATTTTTTATTGGATTATTTAATCATTTGAGAGACTGTACTATGTTTTGTTTTTGACATTATGTGTTTTGAAATAAAAGCACAAAGCACATTCTGCACCATCTCTTGTTGTGTTAGGTGTCCTCATTGCCCAGTCCATTCTAAATTGCTACTGTTGATGCCTCGGGTTCAAGGATGGTAACGTCAGCTATGGGCAACCTGAGCATCACAGTGCTGCACCCGTGTAACCGCAGCACTAATCCCTGCATGTTTTTGATGAATTCTTTCATTTGTAATGCTCTTTTCTTGACTAGCCCATCTATTAAGTGACAATAAGAAGCAATGACATTAACGGTAGACCTAACTTATTTTGTTGCTGTGTCATTTCTAATAATTGAAATTGAGTAGACTGCGGTGGGCTGGCGCCCTGCCCGGGGTTTGTTTTCTGCCTTGCCCCCCTATGTTGGCTGGGATTGACCCTGTAGTTAGGATATAGCAGGTTGGATAATGGATGGATGGATGGATGGATGGATGGATGAAATTGAGTAGACATTATAGTTAATTAATTGCATGTATATAATGCTTTTCTCACTCCTCAAAGTGCTCTACATAGACAGAGGGGAACCACGTCAACCACCACTAATGTGCAGTACCCACCTGGATGATGCGATGGCAGCCATTATTGCTCCAGTACACTCACCACATATTAACTATTAGATGTTGAAGGGGTGAGAGAGAAAGCCAATTAGAGACAGAGGCTGATTAGGGGGCTGTGATGGACAACTTAGGCAGGACATCGGTGGTACCCGCTACTCTTTTCGAAAGACGTCCTTGGATCTTTTATGACCAGAGCCTCATCCAAAGGACAGTGCCACATTTACAGCACGGTGTCCCCGTCACATTGGGATCCACATTCAGACCACAGGGTAGGCGCCCCCTGCTGGCCTCACCAACACCACCCAAGCTTTTCCTACACTGCAAAAAATGCATATACTAAAAGGAGACAAAGAAAAACTAAATGGGAGTTGTTTTGCTTTTATTTAGCAAAAAAATGTGCCAAATTTTACTTGACAAGATTTCTTAAAGTAACCTAAAAAATCATAAATACACATTTTTTGATAAGTCAATAGTTCTTACAATAAGGACAACAGGATGTAATGTCTTGATATAAATACATTTCACTTACTTAGATTTCATTTTTTTGCAGTGTAGATGGTCTGCCATCCAAGTACTGGTCGGCCCCAAGTATGCCAGGCGTCAAATGGATGACCTGCTCTGAAGCGCAGGTATTATGGCTGCTGACAATTAGTTAAAAGCTTAAATCTAATGCAACAATTACAAAGAGAATGAAGAAGGGGGCAAGGAGTACAGAGGGTAGGCTGGTTTGCGTTTTCTCTTAAAGCAAATGCAGTAATATATTTTAATACATTCTGGTTTATCCTAGCAATGTTCCTCACACAGACAAGTAAGAATTTTGCCGCACACTTGCCCTGCACTTCAGGCAAAGACCTTCTCAGGATTTTACGGTGGTCTGTCAGGTTTACTAAGGGCACTGAAAGCCTGGTATGCCAGACCAGAGAACACCTGGTTAGCTTTCATCTGCTGCCCTCCATGCTTTGCTTTATTCCTCTTTCTAATTACCACTTCTGCTAATCGGGCGAGTTAGATGAATAGTCACATAAATGACTTTGCCCCCTTTCTCCGGGTGCACCCTGGGCTGCTCATTAAAAATGATGTACAATTTGTTATCTCACCTGAGGGGTAAACATTTAATCTGCTGCCAAAAGCTTTGAGATGATAAAGGAGATGGGAAGAAAATGAGAACATGAGAGCGAATGACACAACAAATAAAGAAATTCTCGGTGAATTCCCTTGTAACTCACGATGAAATGCTTTAATTAAGCCCGGGAGGACTGGCTCAAATAAATCTTCAGAGTCAGAGGCATGTGCCAGGTAAGGGGCGCATCACAGTCCAGCTCTCCACATTTTTTCCTTTTCTTTTTCTTCACTCTTTTCTCACTTTTAAGGGGTTTCCCAGAAAAGGAAAACAAATGATTCCCTTCAATCAGCCAGAGGGAGAGCCAAGCGTTTGGCATTCCTGGTGAGGTCAACAGTGCCAGAGTCACGTTCCCCAAAAGGGCACGATAAAAGTCCCAGATGGAATGTTGGACATTTTATGACTTTTGTTGGTGGGCCGTGACGCTTTTGATTTACGCTGACCATTTGCCAGCTGCAGGCGTGAGGTGTTGTGACAACAGCCACTGCCAAGCGACGCTCGGGGTGAAAATGAAGCCACTTGGAGGAGGTTTCCTTTGAAAAATCGACTGACCACTGGATGCACAAGCTTTTGTCCGCTAGATGTTAGGTGTTACCTTCTGGATGGTGAGTGAGATGATCTTGAGAATAACGAGATGAAATATAAATCAGCTTGAAGTGCACTCATGGAAGGCAAGCCACAGCCTCGTCGTCTAAGAATATAATAATAGAAAAGGTGACATCAGGCCAGAAAGAGTGCAGTTAGGCTTTGCTACTAAGCTCAGGGGGCTCACTGACGGACTAGAACTTTCTTTCTGTTTCCAGCAGACTTTCTGCAGCTTATTCATTTCTATTTATCCCCATTGAAAGAGAAATAAATAGAACTCATTAAGACATAAAAGCTGCAAAGGTTCTGTTTTGACCAAAATGTCTGCACATCCTCATCGTTACATTGGGCACGTGTTTTTGTGTGTATATACCTACCAAGTGCTGACATTTTGTTTTATGTTCTTAATTAACACTATTAAATCCACACTTTATGCTGTGCCCCTCTAAAGTGAAGATGTTGGTGGGGGTCATGGAAAAATGACAGCCTCATCAGTTTTCGCGACTCTAGCACATATTCTTCAATAAAACTGAAAAAGAATGAAGTCATGACTTCATCAGCTTGGTCTGTTAAAGTGTGCTCTGAGTGGGCTGGTGCCTGTCAATGATAAATTATTACCATTAGCCCACTTAGTCCAGTATAAGGCTGCAGGAAACTGGATCGACACTATGCCGGCAGGACCTAACACTAGACAGGGTGGCAGCTCACAGCAGGGCACACTCAAACACACACACACACACACACACCTCTACACACTCAAGCCAACTCCAAGTCACCACCTCGCCTAATCTAAAAGTCTTTGGGATGTGGGGGAAATCTGAAGAACATGAAGGAAACCTCATGAAGACCAAGCAAACTCCAGATAGGCAGGGAGATCTGAACCTACAGTAGGACTCTGGAGCTGTGAATCAACATGGTGCCAGCTTTTCACTTAGATAGATAGATAGATAGATAGATAGATAGATAGATAGATAGATAGATAGATAGATAGATAGATAGATAGATAGATAGATAGATAGATAGATAGATAGATAGATAGATAGATAGATAGATAGATAGATAGATAGATAGATAGATACTTTATTAATCCCAGGGGGAAATTCACATATTCCAGCAGCAAAAATATTAAATTAAAGAGTAATAAAAAATGCAGGTAAAAAAAACAGACAATAACTTGAATAATGTTCAACGTTTACCCCCTCTGGTGGAATTGAAGAGTCGCATAGTTTGGGGGAGGAATGATCTTCTCAGTCTGTCAGTGGAGCAGGACAGTGACAGCAGTCTGTCGCTGAAACTGCTCCTCTGTCTGGAGATGATACTGTTTAGTGGATGTAGTGGATTCTCCATAATTGATAGGAGCCTGCTGAGTGCCCGTTGCTCTGCTACGGATGTCAGACCGTCCAGCTCTATGCCAACAATAGAGCCTTGTCATTATCTGTCCTGTGAGTCTGTGTTATTTGCCTAGGCTGCTAAACATCTCCATTGGATTAATAAAGTTTTTTCTAATCTAATCTAATTTTAAAAAGTAGCATTGTGTGCTTAATCCAGTGTGCACTTCCACCTCTCCAGGTTCATCTTAACCGGCTGTCTACTGTCACCACAGATCACAATGTCATCCACAAGCTTCATAGTTCACAGAGACTCCTGTCTGACTTCATCTGTCAACCTGTTCATCACCATTACAGACAAGAAAGGGCTCAGAGCCGATCCTTGATGTACTCCCACTAGCACCTTGAACCAGACTGTCATTCCTACCGTAGACCTCAACGCAGTCACACTGTCCTCATACATATTCTGCATCACCCTCACATACTTTTCTACTACTCCCGATTTCCTCAAATAGTGCCATAACTCCTCTCTTGGCACTCTGACATATGCTTTCTCTAAGTCCACAAACATGCAATGCAATTTCTTCTGACCTTCTCTATACTTCTGTATCAACACTCTTTAAGCAAACATCACATCTATTGTACTCTTTCCTGGCATGAATCCTTATTGCTGCTCATGGATCACAACTTCTCCTCTCAGACAAGCATCCATCACTCTTTTCCATATCTTCATGGTGTGGCTGATCAACTTTGTAATTCAGCCACTGGGGTCACACAAGCCAGTGTGATCTTAGTGCCGGTCCCAAGCAAATAAGACCCATTACAAATTGAGTTAATTGGGGAGGTTTTTGTCAAGAAGGACATCCGGTATAAAACCTGTGCTAAATCAAGCAAGATAAGAACAATAATGAATAAGTAATAAAAAAAAATCAATATGAGCTTACATACCACAGATATATAAATAATAGAAATGTGGAGACCTTCTTGTATATAAACGTCTACGCATGGAAGTGAGCGTGTCTGTCTTTATGGCCCGGAAGTGAGAGGTAGTGTCAGGGTAAGGGCTCCACCTCCGAGGATACCCAAGCGAGGCCAGCACATCTGCAAAACGAAACCTCCAAAGAAAGTCACTCGCTTAGCCGCTAATACAGAAGCGAGGTGAGCACGTCGACAAAACAGAGCATCCGAAGAAAGACAACATTTTTTTCTGACGATTTCAATAGTTTCTAGGACCCTGGGCTTTTTACAGCACGGGCATACACAGCTAGTATATTATATTGTAAATCTCTTAAGATGAATCAGATGATAAGGCCAGATGGCCGAAAGGACAGGAAAAACTATAAAAAGCTCCTGATAAGCTGGAGGAGGAAACAAAATCTTATTTACTTCACCACACCTGAGGGACTAAATGCATTTTCTTAACTGAAACGTAGTACTGACACTTTTCCACTATTCATTGTTAAAAGCACATAAACCATACACAGTTAAGCACACTCACTGATACCAATCAATCCACAAATGCACAAGGAGAACATGCAAACTCCTTGCAGAACCTGGTGCTGTGAGGCAGGAGTGACACGTCTGTGCTACCAGCCTGCCTATTTTACAAAGTCTGAACCAAACTTACTAAACATTTACCTGATTAAAACTAAATGTAAGCATTCAACATCTGTTTGGTTCTTACACTTAACTGCAAGCTACGTGCGTACTTAACGTCTCCATCAACAGCTGCCGGTAGAGGACTGGAGTGTGTGTGAGTCCGAAGTTACCTGCAGCAGGTAATATCTTTGTGAAATAAAGCAATAATGATTGTGAGATAATACAATGATTTTGCAAAATCATGCAATAATTGTGAAATAACGCAGTACTTTTGCAAAATAGCACAATTATTTTTTTATTATTGACTTGCAGAAATAAGCTTCAATAAAGTTTCTATTATTGTAATAGAAGCTTACCTTAGTCCAACTTTAGCTTTTACTTCAGTATGCACTGTGACTTAAAGGTGCTATAAACTAAAAAATTAACTGAATTTGGTGCTGTTCGTTGTAAAGGACAGTCGGCAGTCCAACCCGGCTGGGATGCCCAAGGAATGGAAGAATGGGGGAAGGCAGGTTCTTTAGTGCAATGCCACCCACAGAGCACTACATGGCAGCCCCCCTGGGTTGCAGCAGTGCCTCGGATTCCCACAGGGCTCCATGGAAGTTAGAGTTTGGCTCAGCCCTGTTGGGTTCCATGGGCACTGCCAGGGGCCGTTGTAGGAATGGCTGAACCCTTTGGTGCAACACTTCTGCCACAACCGTAAGTACTGCTGGAAGAAGATCACTGGACACCTGGAGCACTGATGGTGCCCTATAAAAGGAGCCAGATTTGGGAGGAAGAGGACAAAGCTTTCCAGAGGAGGAGTGGAAGTAGAATGAGGAAGAGAAAAGGAAGAAAGAAGGATTGTGTATCAGTGCTTAGACTGTTAATTGAACTGTGCTGCTCTGGGGAGCAAGGGAAAAGCGCTTTCCTACTTCAATAAACTTGTGTGTTCCAGAGACCTGTGCCTGGAGTGTGTCTGTGTCAGAGTCTGGGCGGCTGGAGGTCCCCCTGGTGGCCACAAGTGGCGTAGTCGGCAGGATTACTGGCCATTTGCAAGGCAGGGACCTGCTTTAATAAATTTCTTCTGGCTAATCTTGATACAGCAGCACACCCGCATACACGCGGCAGCACAGCAACCCACACAGAACCGCTGAGGCATGGAAGCACCACCATCCTTCCGCAATAGGGAGAAGACAGCACAGGCACGATATAAAAATGGCAAGGGGTCAGTCACATGCAGTCGTCAGAAGCATTAAAGCCACTGAGGAGAAAGAGACCATCCAGCTGAGTGTAGTTCTGGGAAATTGGTACCAAATGGGGTAAGTGCTCAACGCAAGATCGTGACGTCTTGTGAATATTTCATGTCTTTTTTTGGCACTTATCCCCTAGTCGGAAAAGGAACGGACACCCGAATGACACGGAGAACACTCCCAGAAAAGAAGATGACGGCACATACTTGGACGGATCAAGCAACGGTTATCTCACCCCATTGTCTGCTCAGGAGAGCCACAAGAGTGTGGCCTTCAAACTGCCATTTGCCATCCCTAATGGATGTGACTTTGCAAAATCCCCGAAGAAGGTAAGTAGTCATGGTGTATGTGCTGAAGCTCTGCTGGTAAATTAGGAAAGGCGGAACCAGCAGGCATCCAGATGGTCCAACTGGATATGCACCAGAGAGGCCCATGTCACTTGGCTTCCAGCCGACAGGAAAGAGTGAGTTATCCGCCAGCCGATATATTTACTAATGGATTTGATTTATGGGAGCTAGAGAGGGTTCTCCAACCTATACATTCTCTGATACAGGTGCTCACTAATTTAAGGAGCCTTATTGAAGGGCTGAAGACAACAAGCGTGGAGCTGATGAAGAAAGCTGATGCCTACCTGAAGAAGCATGAGGTTGGAACCTCCATCCTAACAAATTCAACAATATAGGTAAGTGTATCCTGTACTATACAAAATACTGGAGCTCTGTGCAAATTTTCCCTGGATGTGATGTCTGAAGGGAGGCGAGTAGCCAGACGTCTGACAGTAAATGTAGGTGTGATGACCAACCGCTTGGCAGTAGGGGAGGATGAACCAGAGCGGCGTGTTGGTGCCAGGGTCTGGGCCCATGAACCCCTCACCAAATCAGCGGTGGTCACACACAAGTCTAAAGCAGTGCAGACAGCACGGGGTCTTTCTTCTTGCCATAGAGACCCAGACTATCGTACCACAGAACAGAAGGAAAACCCAGAAAAGAAAGACTGGGTCTACGAACAGTGCAGCGATGAACCAACCTCAGCTGGGTGTGGGGTTTCCTCCCCTGTTTTCATTCCTGCAGGTCGTGGAAGCCAGGAAGGGCACAACGGTGCTTTGAGTATCTTTGGCTGGGACACAGCTGGAGGCACTGTCCATATACGTGGCAAGAAGACGCCAGGAGATGGTGTCACTTGTTTATATTTTACAGTTCAGAGCTGTGGACTGACTGGTGCTGCCCTTTCCCAGCTAAAAGGCCAATATATTGAAACGACCGGGGGAGAAGACATGCACAGGATACTCCCTTCCCTGGAGCCCTAGATGGCAGCCCCCCTGGGTTGCAGTGGCACCTTGGACTCCTGCAGGGCTCCACGGGAGTTGTAGTTTGGCACAGCCCTGTTGAGGTCCGTGGGGGCCATTAGAAGGAGGTGCAGAGCCCTACTTGGGACTTCTGCCACACCTGGGAATGATTCCAGACCTCCCTAAGAAGCCTCCCAGAATACTTCTGGATGCATCTTCACTCAGGGAGCCAGAGTTGGGAGGAGCTGGACGAAGCTTGCTGAAGGAGGAGTGGAGGAGGAAAGACAGGCGGAGAAGAGAGAAAAGCGCTATATTGTATATTGTGCTTTTGTACTGTGCTGCTGAGGGGAACGATTCGGAAAACATTTCCCCATCTAAATAAACGTGTGCCATGCTGCACTTGTGTCTGTGTCTGTCGTGCCGGGTGTTTGGGGAGCTGAGCTCCCCCTGAAGATCACACCTTTGGTACAGTAGTTAGCGCTCTTGCTTCAAAGTTCTAAAATCTCATTCCGATTGTAGCCGTTTGGGTTTTCCGCATTCTTCCCATGTCTGCCGAAGTTTCTCCGCACTGGTAACACAAGCAGTTTGGATGGGTGTGTCTCTCCTGGTGTAAATGAATTGAATTCTGATTTTATATGACCGTGAAGGGTGACATGGCTGCGCAGTGATCTGCTTCACAGATCCAGCAACCTGAGTTCTTTGTCCTGTGGTGTTTGCATGTTCTCCTCGTGCTGAGGTGCATTTTCCTCTCAGGTCCCAACAGAGGAGCCAGCGAGATTAATTGGCAACTCAAAGGGACGGAGGGACGTTTGACCCAAGTGTTACTGGGATAGGTTGTGGTCCTCTGAGTAACTGGAGTTAATTAACCGAGTAGGAGAATGTGACGTTGTGTCCTGTTCTATTTGTCATCATGAATATGCTGCATATTCATCACTGATCGCAACTGCTCTCCAGGATTTGTGTAGCCGAAGATGTACTGAATTTCTCATCACTTTCTGGACACATTGTCCAGTTATACAGTCCCACTATAAAATCCCTCACCTTTTTTGCTCTAATTTAGTAAGTGCACAGGAACCTTTCATTTTTCCTTCCATTCTTTTCATTCTTTTTAAATCCAGGCCTATTACTGGGCCCCCGATGCAGACAATTTATGATAAAGGCTCTTAAATTAATTACATTTTTCGCTGCCCAACTCTGCTTCGCACATGACCAGCCCACGCTTCTTTCATGCATCACTGCTCAACAGTTATGTTTGATTTTTTTTTTTATATATCCAGAAAGACAAATTTCATAAGATAGCTGATGGATGGAAAAATAGCTGCTAACAAGTTGTCACTTAGGACAGCGCGTGCAGGGGTGGGGGAGCCATAAATGCCAAAGAAAGTGCAAACGGCGAATGCTTCCTTCATTCTTGGCCTTGGAAATGCCAGCAACTCAGCCAGCCACAAAACAGGTGGTTTTCATAAAGAAGATGGAGAGTAATGTGTCCGCAAATCTTCAGCACGGCTTGCACCCACTGCAATGGAGATGCCCTCGTTTATTGGCAGAGCATAACGGTGGAAAGAAAGCGAGGTGACATTCGATATGGCCGACGATATCTGTTGATCTGAGGATAAATGACATTTGATTTTAGCTACTTTTTTTTTTTTTTTTCGCCTTATACAATTTCTTGTATTAGGAATTTGTTCATTTTCGCATACCCCTTGGGGTCAGAGCGCAGGGTCATCCATTGTACAGCGCCCCTGGAGCAATTACAGGTTAAGGGTCTTGCTCAAGGGCCCAGCAGAGTAGGATCTCTTTTGGCAGTGACGGGGATTCGAACCGGCAACCTTCGGGATACCAGCACAGATCTTTAGCCTCAGAGCCACACTCCAAACCCACTCTAACATGTGAACCTGCCTATTGTCTGTTAAAATAAAAATATGCTACAAAATTCATCCTTTAAAACAGAACTTTATGTGTAGAGGTGTATGGCTTGGCACCATTTTTTAACTTATTTAGTGCCTTTCAGGAAACTTATCACTATAAGATGCATTCACCAGACCATTAACACAGGGTTCTGTACATAAGGCCTAAGGATATGATTCAATCCCACCCGTCCTTGTTTTTAATATAGCACCTTTCACAAGAGTATTCTGTCATGTTTGACCAATCCTGGATGCTAAACATGGCTACACAGAACTTTATTTGAGAAAGCAGAAACATTTTTGTTTGGTGAAATGAAAAAGATTATTCATCTTCTGACCATACTGTATTTTTCCACAGCTTACTGGCCAGTTGACCACTCTCATGTTCAATGCAACCTAACCATGGTGTCCTCACTTTTTGCATTTTTCATTTAATTGCATCAAACTTTCCGCTACTTGAGTTTCAGCACTTGATTTCTACATAATACATGCATACTGTGGCCTGTAGGGGGCATACTATTACTCCAAACACCTAACACAACTACACACACAAACACACACACAGTCCCAGGTTCAGATCCATTGTTGTTATTTACAATAACGTGTACCTTTTACAGGCTTCCTTCCCATAGTGTCATAGCGGCCCCCTCAAAATAAAGGAAAAACTTTAATATCAAGTTTAGGGGCTTCAAGAAGACGGTGGCCTGAAAATGCCATCAGTTGCTCCCTTTGCTCCTTCCGTTTTCTTGCACTTCTCCCAGTTGAATGTTATCCGTCTCCTCTCCCGACTCAGATTCCCCGGGCCAAGTGGAGGGCTCTGTTTTAACACCATACTTGCCTCCGGGAAGCATTTCCTGGTCAGGTAGGACCACTATGTTCTTTGGACAGTCAATATCCGACAGCTCCCCCTGGTCGCCTCCATAGAACCTGACAGTGCAGCCCCAGGGGACCACAACTCCCATGGTGCTCTGTGGGGGTCCATACTGGGGCTTGTCAGATGGGGTGCTGTCACCCAATGTACAGGGGGGACACTCTGCCCATAGCAGGCATTCACCCACAGTCGTGTCTTTCCAGTCTACCAAGCCAATCCCTTTGTGGCTACTGGGATGCCAGCCCCGGTATAGCGGCTGCTGCAGTGTCCTTTTATGTCCATGTTTTGATGCATTATGAGAATATCACAGCTCCCTCCCTGACCTTCCTTTATAATGGCCTCCCGGCAAGGCAAGGAAGCAGGGTGCATCCCAGCCAGGGCACCAGTCCATCCATCACAATACATGTTTTTTTTTTAAGTCCATTAATCTGATTCACTGCCTTAGGTTGATAACAAGTTTCCAGGCAGCACTGGATGCAGGGCAGGAAACCACCCTGGACAACACATTGAACTTCACACAGGACCAATTTACAGTCACCAAATTACTTAACATGCATGGCTTTTGGCCACCAATGGAAAACTGAAGAAAAGCCCACAGAGATACAAGGAGACTCCACTTTTTCAGAGTATGTAATCCTGACCATATTCTCCCACCAGGTTTCATGCCCACATCACCTTATACAGCACTTCTGAAATGCCAACAAGTGAATCCAACTTCCCAGTCACAACAATTAGCCCACTGTCAAAAATCATAAATAATAATCATACCTTTTAGCCATGCTAGTATAAACAGTAGGGGGAGTCTTTGAGTAGTCGCTCAACCCAAAAAACAACAGAAAGGCGTACATAGCTGATATATAATGGATGACCTTTATAAATAACACACCACACAGGGAGAGGGTCAACCATATAGAGTAATGAAAAGTACAAACATTAAACAGTTTTCTCTCTTGGTACCACACCAATCACTCCTCTATCTCATTCATTTTTCTTTAACCTCCTGGCCTCTCTTCCTCCTGCCAGATGAGCACTCGTCCTGACTCACCTCTTGACTTTACGCTTACTAGTTACGGAGTGAAGGTGTCCTTTAATTTCCTGAGCAATCTCCACAATCACTTCCAGGGTCAGGAACACCAGGAGGTTGTTCTTGTAGATCTCCCTCTGGCAACCCTGGAATACATGCAATCCTGAGTGCCATCTCCTATTACAGCCCATGTAGCTTGGATATGGTGGAATCAGACTCTCTACTTCTGCTAGGAATCTTGGTGTCATTTTTTGATTCCTCCAAAAAATCACAATAAGAAACGTTCATACTTCCACATCCTGTGTTGGTTAATTTTTCTCCTTTTCTGAACTTGAAGAACTTGTCTGTGCTTTTATTACATCCTGTATCGATTACTGTAACTCCCTACTGGCAGGTGCCCCTTCAAATTTTATATCACAACTCCAGTTAATTCAAAATTCTGCTGCAGGAGTCCTAACAGGAGCCAGCAACTGCAAACATATCACACCCCATCCGGTGTCGTCTTCACTGGCTCCTCAAGTCTTACAGGATTGAAAACAGAATTCTATTACTAACCTACAATGCTTTCCATGGCCTTGCACCAGACTACATCAGTAACCTCCTCCATCACTACGTTCCTCTCCGCCCACTAAGATCCTCAAAGCCCTCTCATTCAGAAATGACATCCCTGAAAAGGGTCTCCAAGAACAGTAATAGATCCTAAGTGCTGTGTGGCCCAATGATGGCAATATGTGGACCTACTCCATTCCCAAATACTGAGGCACACATGCACATAGTTACATTCCTTCCATGCTGGCCCAGGACATCAAAAAATGACACCAAGATTCCTAGCAGAAGTAGAGGGTCTGATATCATCATATCCAATCTACATGGGCTGTAGTATCTCTGATATTTCACTCATGTTTCCTGTACTTGGACAGAATGAATACCAGCCTTATCCACGAACACAAGAATGTGATTGGCGTTACATTCTTACTCCTCATCCTCTTTCATAAACAGGCAGTTGCGTCTGGTCAATATCTTTCTGAGAAAGTTCCTCTATATTTAGAAAGTGCATTGTTCTTAATTCAACACTATCTGAGCATTAACGCTATGGACACAGAACATGGGATCATTCCAGTGGGTTTCAGCTGTAGAAGCTCTTGATAGCCGGTGTCGTTGGTTGTTCTAAGATGTTATCTGGTGTGGAGGTTTTCACGTTGTCACACACACGTGTTTAGGAGACAACTAAAGGGCTTGAGTACATGTGACTCTACGCTGGACCAGGGGGTGGCGAAGTGCACTAATTCTCCCTCTTGATCTTTTGCAGACCATTCTAGGGAAATCCCTCCTGGCTCTGGGACAGCCAATGACGTCACTTCCGGTTCCGGTCCTGATGACATCACTTCCTCCACTGGCCTTTAAAGCTGCCATCTTGTGTATAGAGAATCAGTTCTGTTTTGGACTCGATTGTGTAAACATGGCAATGTTTTTGCAACTGTTTTGCAGCCGGGAATAATTCTACGGGTGGCTGCCCCAAACCTTCACAATGTCTAAGGGTCATTTTTCTTACAACGTATAGTTTTGAGAACCTTAATTGTCATTCAAGAACGTCCAGAAATACAATAATGTGTCCTGTACAGTGTGACATCACTCTCTGTTCTTCAGTCTCCTTGATGGATGCAGGACCGAGTTGTTACATAGACACTCTGCCCAGTTTGACAGTGAAGTACTTAGATCAGGGGTGTCCAACTCCGGTCCTGGTGGGTTGCAGTGGCTGCTTGTTTTCATTTTAACCATCTTCTTAATTAGTGAGCTGCTGATTACCTTGTTTTGCCTTCATTTTAATCGACATGACTCAGTCCCCCTTAGTTGTTTCTTTTTCCTTAATGAGCATCCAAACAATAATGAGACACAAAACAAGCCACCACATGACCAGCTAACCTGAAAATAAAAAAAGGTGAAGGTCTCGGTCATGTTGGTCTACTAAGGTCACCAAAACATCTTGACAGTGGTCTTAGAAAAACAGAAAATCAACAGTGTGCTGTGGCAGAATAAGAGCAGCAACAAGTCATGATATTCAATAACGGCTTAAATTAACAGCAAGAATCGGCTTCTCATTAAGAAACTGCTTGGAGTGAAATTGGTTGGAGTTTGACTTTCCAGTTTAGCAGGTCATCTGTTGGCTCGTTTCACGTCTCATTTCTGTTTGGCTGCCATTTGATGAAGAAACAAATCAATTCAGAGGACTGAATCCTTAAAAACAGGGCTATTGAAATGAAGGGAAAAGGAATTAATTAGCAGTGAAAACTGCTCGCTGATTAGGAAAACGGTTAGAATGAAAACTTGAAGCCACTGCGGCCCACCAGGACCAGAGTTGGACACCCCTGACTTAGATGGTCTCTGCAAGTACAGCAGCCCATAAACTGCATTCGGAGCTTTGCCTGTGATGTCTGCTGCGCTGGCACTGGACTTGGCATGATGCATTATAATTATGCTGTGTTTGTAGCCATAATCAAACATAATCTCTCAGACAGCCATTGTTTGGGTATGTTTGGTTCGGTAATCTAATAAACAGTGCTTTCTGACGTGAAGGCATTAGAGAGTTGGGTACATCGGGCAGGTGGACACAGACTGTCGTTTCCTCTGCTCTTTCATGCCTCTGAGCTAGCGCATGTCTTGATTTCAGGGTTGCGCTAATGCATGCTCTGTGTGCCGGACAGTATGCTGTGCTAATTAAACACCCCGGGTAAGGGCATTTCATTTAATTGTATGCTTCCTTCATGAATCAGCACGTTTGACGATCAGTGCCCAAGTATTCATTTGATTATTTATTCCAAGATATTTTGGGTCCACTAAGCCAAACAATTCAGTCTTGGCAGCCCCTTTAAATTTCTACAAGCTCGGACAGGAATGTCCAAGAGTTTATTAAACTGGGGACACAAAGTAGTGGTCTTTTGCCCCCAGAGCTTGCTTAGTTTTTTGAAATTATTTCAAAAATTTGAACACACACTGCAATTTACATTTTGAGGTCTAAAATATGAACTTAAAAGGAAACGATCCATTAAAGATTCCAAAGCAGATGAATGATAAGAGTACACGGATAGGTCATTCAGAGGCCTCCAGAAGTCCAGGGCATTGTCCGCTCTGCGGCTCGACGTGTTTATTCTCTCCACTGCTGTTTGCATGTTTTAATGCTAATCAGTGAGCACAGGGAAGCTTTTCATGCAATGCAGTCAAGTAAATCCGAAGCCTCATTTCATTAGACCCCAACTGAGCTGGGTGGCACCTTTCTCCTTTAGTAACATTTAACTAGGCCAAATTAAAAAAAAAGAAGGACACACATCAAAGGGCAATGATCGGGGTGCTGTCCTGAGCAAGCAAACAAACTGTCACTCCGTCCACGCCGTGAGCAGCGGGTGATTGACACGGCATCCCGAGGTGTTAGAGAGCTGGGTACGCAAGCAGACTCCTCATCACAGGTTCAGCTAATGGAAGGAATTGCAAAGCTGGTTCGGCCATGTCAGCAGCGTGTGTGAGGCAAAGGCAAGAGCAGCTACCAGTCAGTGCGGCCACTCCCGGGCCTTTTAATCTGTCACCAGTCTGTAGAGCTGTGTTTCTGCAGGGTATGGTTTGGGCAAGGATGTTGTGATGCTGCCAGGAAGCAGGCACGGAGGATAAATGGACATGGAAAGGTAAGTGACGATCAAACAAAGGAAGAGGCAAGTCATCCTGGATTTACCTAATGCCTTCTAATCTTTGTGGCTCTTGATTTATGTTGATTCATGTGTTCTGCTTTCAATAAATGATTTTCACGTCAGAACATTCAACTCAAGGACATTCACAGATTTGACCTGAAGCCACTCCTGTGTTGTCTTTCCTAAGTGCTTCGGGTCATTGCCCTGTTGGAAGGGGAACCTTCATCCCAGTCTAAGACCCAGAGTGCTCTAGAGAAGGTTTTTCTGTACTTTAGTCTGTTCTACTTCCCCTGTCCAGTCTCTTAGTTCATACCACAGTGGTGATGCTGGCACCACTGTGCTCCGCCGCTCGAATGGTATTGCACAGGTGGTGAGTGATGCTTGGTTTTCTCTTGGTATGACACCAATCAGGGTTTCATTACACCATGTTTCTTACAGTCTGAGAACCTTTAGCTGCCTCTTTATAATCTCCAAGTAGCCTTTAACTGAGGAGAGGCTTCTGTCTGGCACACTGTCTGTCATAAAACTCAGATCGGCAGAGGGTTGCAGTGATGGCTCTCCTTCTGGAAGTTTCTCCCATCACCACACAGATTCTCTGGAGCTCAACCAGAATGACCATCAGGCTTGTTACCTCTCTTACCATTTCCTTTCTCTCATGATCGCTCAGTTTGGCTTGGTAGCCAGCTCTAGGAAGAGTTGTGTTTACTTACAACTTACTCCATTTAAGGATTATGGAGACCACTGTTTGGAACTTTCAATCCTGTAGAAATTTCTGTAGACCTCCCCAGATCTGTGCCTTGACACAATCCTGTCTTCTAAGCTCTACAGGCAATTCTTCACCCTTGTGTCTTGATTTGTGCTCTGCATACACATGGCCATCTGAGGGAACTTCTATAGACAGCTGGGTGACTTTCCTATTCATGTCCAAGCAATCGAATCAACCATAGGTGGACTCCCAACAAGCCACAGAAACATCTCAATGTTTATCATTAAAATGAGATGCACCAGAGCGAAATTTCAAGTGGGATCTGAATATCTGTATCAATGTGTTTTTTTATAAATAAATTTGCAGTAACTTCTAAAATCCTGCATTTGCTTTGCCATTCTTAGATACAGAGTATTGCGTGATGTGAGGAAAATGAATTTGAATAAGTACAGTCAAAAATTAGATAGATAGATAGATAGATAGATAGATAGATAGATAGATAGATAGATAGATAGATAGATAGATAGATAGATAGATAGATAGATAGATAGATAGATAGATAGATAGATAGATAGATAGATAGATAGATAGATAGAAGAGCACTTGGCCGTCCCAGTCACGGTGAGGCATTATACAGGCTTATTGCTGTTGGTATAAAGGTCGCGTTTCTTAACACACTTTTCTTCTGTATATTTTATTGGCTGAAAGTCCTCAGTGTTAGTGTGTCAGAGAGAGTAATACATTTAATTATTGCAGGTTTTATTTCAAATTTGCCCTTTTTAAAGACCAAACTGCACATTTCCATACTGCTCTTTCAATCCCAGCACCCTTTTTTTCTGAATTTCTCTTTTCATGATGGCTTTGTCACCTGTTGGTCAAGACCAGCAGGTGGGTTCAGACATGACCATCGGTTCATCACGTATTCAGAACCGCAACTGCTGGAATTTCCAATCATGAACATCCAACATTAGCACATGCCACTGTGATGCCTTCATGGGTGCCTTCTGCATGGACACTACGCTCAATCATTCTTAAACTACATAACCTTTCATCAATGTCAACATTTTGAAGAACAATAATCCATCCAAGGTTTTTCAATATATATTCTCAAATTAACACCATGTTTAAAATGATTTCTATCTATTGCATTTGCCAAAGTAAACTCTTCCTGACTCGATGTTTCTGCCAGTTTGAGTGGAAGAAAAATTACACTGACCATCGTTGGCAGCCTAGTGCCTACAGTCAGGAAGAAGGAATTGACAGCAAACAATTAACCAATAGGAACGGGTTCAGCCTGCTAGTCTTGATTGACAGATGAGGAAACCAATCTGAAAAGAGGCCCTCTGAAATAAATAGCACAGGTCTTAAAAGACCCATTCAGAAAAGCCACATTATTACATAAAAAGTCTTTTCTGAAATACAACCAGTCATAATCAAATTTGACGTAACCAAGTTATTGAAACATTACATGATTTATTTTATAATTGCCTTTTATTTATTTAATTTGGCACAAATAACTTCAAAAAGTTTTAGACCCCTACCATTTTTTCACAATTTGTTATGTTGCAGCCTTCTACTAAAATAATTTAAATTCATTTTTTCTCTCATCAAACAACACTCAATACCTCAGAAGGTCAAAGCAAAAACACAAGTTTAGAAATTTTTGCACATTTATTAAAAATAAAAAACTGAAATATCCCATTGACACAGGTATTTAGACCCTTTCTTCAACACTTTGTTGAAGACTCTTTAGAAGTGATTAGAGTCTGGGGTCTTCTTGGGTATGCAAAATTCACACACCTGGATTTGGGGATTTTCTGCCATTCTTCTCTGCAGATCCCCTCAAGCTCGGTCAGGTTGGATGGAGATCATCTGGAGGCAGCTGTTTTCTGATCTCCCAAGAAATGTTTGATTGGGTTCAAGTCTGGACTCTGTTTGGGCCATTCAAGAACATTCAAAGGTTGGCCCTAAGCCACTCTTTTGTTGTCTTTGTTCTTTGCTTACGTTCATTGTCCTTTGGAAGGTGAAGCTTCAGCCTAGTCTGAGGTGCTCTGGAGCAGGTTTTCATTAAGTCTGTCTCTATTCTTTGCCCTGTTCAGCTTTCCCTCAACTCTGACTAGTCTCCCAGTCCGAGCCACCAGAAAACAACACTGCAGCAAGATGCTGCTTCACCGTTAGAATGATATTGCATAGGTGATGACCATGCATGTATTCCTCCAGATGTGATCCTTAGAATTTAGGACATGCAGATTAATCTTGGTTTCATCAGACCAGAGAATCTTGTTGTCATCTGACTATTCTGACATAAAGCCCAGACTGGTGGAAGGTTGCTGGGGTGGTCACCCTTCAAGAAGTTTTGCCAGTTTCCATATATGTTTCTCTGGAGCTCAGCCAGAGTGACCACCAGGTTCTTGATCACCTCTCTTACCACAGCCCTTCTCCCCTGATTGCTCAGTTTGGCCAGGAAGGCAGCTCTAGAAAGAGTCATGGTGGTTCCAAATTTATTCCATTTACAAATTATGGAGTGCTCTTGGTCACCTTTAATACTAGAGAAATTTTTTGTAGCCTTTTCTAATTCTATGTCTCTGCACAATCCTGTCTGTAAGCTCTGCAGCCTCGTGGCTTGATTTTACCAGCAGTGGGGCCTTCTATAGACGGGTGTGAGCCTTTCATAATCATGTGAAATCAATTTCAATTTATGACAGGTGGACTCCTGACAAGGTGTAGAAACATCTCATTGATGATCAATAAGATGAGATGCACCAGAGACAGATTTCAAGGGTCTGAATACTTGTCTAAATAGGATATTTCACTTTTTTAGTTATAATAAATTTACAAAAATTTCAAAACTCTTGTTTTTGGTTTGTCATTCTGTGGTGTTGAGTGTTGTTTGATGAAGAAAAAAATTATATTAAATGATTTTAGCACACGTCTGCAACATATCAAAATGCGAAAAAGTGAAGTGGTCTGAATACTTTCCGAGAGCTTTGTATATATATATTGTGAAAGAAAAATTAACTGCTTACAAGCTATTAAGGGATAAAAGCGGACAAAGCTGTTTTGCTCTAATGGCAGGTTATTCATACAGGTGTCTGTCATAGAACAGGGTGCAGTTAGCTCACCTAGGACAACTTCCTCTTTAGGAACGAGACTCTTAGGCACAGGTAAGATGACCTTGCCATCTTTAGGGCCCCTTCTGACATGTATACAAAACAGAAACGGTTGGCCGATTTGCACAATATAAAATGAAATGCTTAGGTAAACGATATTATGCTGTGTCATAAGTAAGGGGAAGGGAGAAGGAGAAAAAATAAAAAAGCTGACTGAAAACTGGAACTTCGCTCTTCTGCCTTGCAACACATGAATGCACATACTCACTGGTGACTGAATAAAAGCTGATTGATTGAACTATTCCTGTCTTCCTCGGGGGTTACTTCCACATTATACAGTATATATAGTAATAAATTTAGTCTAATTACTTCCAGATTAAACTGTAATTGTGTATCTGTTCACTATATTGTTAAAATAAATCTACTGAATGAAAAATGTAAATATGTGTGATTCCCAATTGTGGTGCCTTCTGCATGTAATTTGAAGCCAGGGAGCGCATCTCCACGCAGAGTTGTGGGACTCTGGAACAAACTACTGACACATGAAGTTGAAGCAAGAAACTTTGACAGCCTTTAAGAAGAATTCTAGATGAGCTATGGGGACATCTTAGCTATCAGCTAAACAAATGGGCTTCTTGGACTGAATGGCCTCCTCTCGTTTATCAATTTTTTTTTGTTCTTATGTTAAATGTTCACCTCACATTTTCTTCAAAGCTATACATTTGGGCGGAATGGCTTCTTTATATTTAATTGTGAGACTGCACTCCATGATTTGTTGGAACGCCACCATCCCCAGAACTAATTGTGATGCCCTCTCTAAAGAGTTTGAAGGTTCTTCCATGCTCCCCTTAAATACATTCATTCAAGTTACATGGTTTCTTCATATTATCAGAAGTTGAATTTGAATAGGTGCAACAGATATCACCCATTTTGATGCTTGCGTCCTGTTATTTTAATGCCAAACTTTCCCCAAGACTTGAACAAATAGTCAGCAGGAGATGTCTGGGAATCCAGCAGACTCTGGTCTTTGTAATGTGCTGTTACATGGAATAAGATGGGAAGTCTAACATTGCTTAGGTGTTCTTGATTCTGAACCTTGTAATCAGAAAAGCAATGGAACATTCCGTTCAAATGCCATTCCTTCAGAAACATGGGATTCCGAGTAAACTGGAATTCAGAGTTAGGTGTTTTTGATTGAGGTGTAGCAGATTAGGAGAGACACGGAGCATCACAGTTGAGCTCTTGATTCAGAGGAATCTTATTGGAAATTCCACAGGACACGGGACTCAAGTTCTCTTGATTAGAAGGACTTTTATCAGGAAGGGAATGAATCCTCTCAGTTAAGTGCTCTTGGGTTCGAGATTGGAAACACCATGGAATGTTCATTTAAAGTATTCTTGCATGAGGTGTATAAGATTGGGAATGATGTAGAATGATGTAGAATGTTCAGTTTAAGTGTTCCTGCTTCAGGGGAATGTCAGCTAAAAGACAACAGATCACTCCACCTTTTTAGGATTTTAAGGAATATCTTCATAAACATTAGGGAATATTTACATAAGTGAAATGTGTGGGATCAGGAAATACATGGAATGTTCAATTTAAATGATCTGAACTTAGAGGAATGCTTTCAGGAATTTAATGGAAAATTTGTTTAGTTTTCTGGGATCAAGTAAGCCAATGAATGATCCTGCAATGCTTGAAACCTGGAAGGACATGGAGCATCCCCGCTAAGTGTTTGTAGTTTTGAGCTGTGGGTACTGTGGGGACAGTCCAGTTAGATTCTCTTCTTTCAGTATAAATGTATTAGGAAGCCAATGAAGCATTCAAGTTTAAGTTCAAATTAACGTCATTTGCCACATGTACAGAGAACAGTGACTTGCAGGTCTGACCAACAGACAACCTGTCACCACTCTACAGCAATTGCTCACAGGTGGCGCAGTGGTAGTGCTACTGCTTTGCAGTAAGGAGACTGTGGAAGATTGTGGGTTCGCTTCCCGGTTCCTCCCTGTGTGGATAGCGCTTTGAGTATTGAGAAAAGCGCTATATAAATGTAATGAATTATTTGAATCTGAGTAATGAGAATGAGAACATCATGGCGCATTCATTTTAAGTGCTCTTGACCGAGATACATAGGACCAGGAATAACTGAGCAGGCTTCATTTAAGTTACATCGGAGTGGCACAGACAACAATACAGATATGCTCTTCTGATTGTGACGAATACAATAATGAACACCAAGAGATGCTTGGGAAAGACACAAAATGTTTTATTATGCTTGTTTTATTGAAATGTTTTCATGAAGGTGATGGAGCATTTCAATATTGTGCACTTGATTCTGAGTCCTGGCATCAAAAAACAGTTTGGAATATCCCAGGAAGTGCTTTTGATTTCAGTGTTTGGTATCAATATGGCCACAGAACAGTCTTGAGAATATTTAATATTTTGATGTCTGGGAGTTGAAAGGCTATGGAAAACGTCAGTTAACTACACCCAAATCCAAGTGTACAGATCAAGACCACCACGGAATCTTATTTATGTAGATGTACGGGATTTAGAAGGCCGCGAAACATTGCATGTAAGCGTTCTTGATTCAGAGGCAATGCCATGTAATGTTTGAGTTCTTAATCTGAGGTATCACATTGGGAAGGCTGTAGAACGTTTCATATAAGTGATCCGTACTCGAAGGCCTTTTAAGTGCTCTTACTTTAGCAGTAAGTGCAACGTATCAATTACAGTGGTCCAGGACTGGGAAAGCTGTGGTGATTTTTGGTTAAGAAATATGGGATCAGAGAAGAATCCAAGCTTACTTGTTAAGCAGGCTAGTTTCTGGGGGGCATGGAATGTTCTTGGTTCAGATGTTGGGAACACTAATATATAGCCAAGACAATTCTACAGAAGACTCGGAGCACAGAGAGAGTGATCCTGCCTATGCTGTGTCTTGTATGGTATGCTAAAATGAAGACATCCCACTGGAAGACCGGAGAAGCTGCTCCAAAGGGCTTTGAAACACAAACTGGGCTCTTCAAATGAAGGCCATGACTGCTTTGAACATGGGAAGACCAAGATGAGCATAAGAATGAATGCTGAATCCGACTTTGGTGGCTCTCCCAGGTCTCTTCTTCTCTGAGTCAGCTAGTGTTTTCATTTCTTTCATCAGCAATGGGGACACTCTTTATGAGGCATTCCAGCCCAGCAGGGGACGGGCTTTTTTCTTGCAGAAAGTCGACAGCAGGAGTCGAGCATGGAGAGTGACAGTTACTGGCGACCTGACAAGATGGGTAAACAGCAGCCGTCTATCAATCCGCACTGTCAATGGATTGGGGGGGCTGGTAGCGGTGGTGGTCTTAACAACAGCCCTTAAAGTGGATAGTCACAACCTAAAGATGTTGTCAAATGTACTTGTTTATTTATTTTAAAGAGCTGATGGGGGTTTTGGATTACAGTGTGACATTAGGGCAAGAATGTCAGGGAGATCAGAGTGGGACTCACTGGCTATCAGAGCAATCAATCTCTAATTAGGGCTTTATTGGGGCCTTGGGCATTATGACGCATTTATTAAAACACAGCCTCGGTCATATAAAATGTGTACTGTCCCTTTACGAATGGCCAAAGCTGAAAGAACAGGTGGGCTCTGAAAAACTAAACAGTCACATTGAAACTTACATTTTGTTAAACTGAAGGAAATCGTTGAAAAGCAAAGCAAAGCAAACATGCATCCAGGCAAGACCACCACAAAACGTCACGGATGGAATTTCTCTGCCTTTCTAAACCAACATTAGGAGCAAACACAAAGTGAAATTCAGACTCACTATATGGAAGTAACTCCACTTTTATTAAAGAAAAATAACATCCTTAGAATTAAAAGGTTCTTTCAGAATAATCTGCTGAAATCTGAAACCACATTTGAAAACACCAGAGCAATGAATAACAAAGAACAAGTCCTCAGTGTGAATCCTCAGGAGCAGTACATGGAAAACAATTACTCAGAAATGAGATCAACAATGGCACCTATTTGGAATCATTCACTATATTAATATTTAATATCATATGATATTGATTAATATTTATCATTTAAAAACATGGCAGTAGTAGTAGTATTTGTAGTACTGTCAGATGTGCAGAGTACAGTGACATTCTTACTCGCGTGTTCAACCAAATGCAAAATGTCGGCACTGTCTGGCGCCCTGATAAAGAAGAACACACGTATTAATGGCCCCAACTGCCACTAACTTTAATTTTCATTGCAAATCAAAAGGCTTAGATGGCATCATTGCTAGCAAGATTTGGCTTCCAATCATAAAACTGGTTTCTTTGAAAACATAAAACCATTGCACCCCTCAAGGAAATGATTTTTAGACCCCTGTTCTAGTCAGCATTGATGCTCTTTATCAAGCAACAATTAAAATATGCAAAGCTGTGGGGTCAAAGTCACAAAGGAAACGATGTGCAACATCAAAGTGCAGGAGCCGCTGTGGAAATCACCGAGCAAAGTGAGACGTGTGGGACTGCGTAAAGCTTATAGAAGCTCGCTCACGTCTGTACCAACACATTACAAAATAAATGAACTGGATTTTACATTTTGTGTGGAAAAGTCAGACTTTACGTAGCCCTGGCAAAGCTCATGACATATACATTAACAAATGTTAACAGGAATTCATGCATAATATGTCCAGAAGCATTTCTTTACAATTTGATAAACACACATAAAACATAGAACTTTACAACACTGTCCAATGTGCAAGATGTCATTTACACAGAAGTGTAGAATGAGTTAAACATTCGGTGTATTGGATAGATAGATAGATAGATAGATAGATAGATAGATAGATAGATAGATAGATAGATAGATAGATAGATAGATAGATAGATAGATAGATAGATAGATAGATAGTAAAGGCACTATATGATAGATAGATAGATAGATAGATAGATAGATAGATAGATAGATAGATAGATAGATAGATAGATAGATAGATAGATAGATAGTAAAGGCACTATATAATAGATAGATAGATAGATAGATAGATAGATAGATAGATAGATAGATAGATAGATAGATAGATAGATAGATAGATAGATAGATAGATAGTAAAGGCACTATATGATAGATAGATAGATAGATAGATAGATAGATAGATAGATAGATAGATAGATAGATAGATAGATAGATAGATAGATAGATAGATAGATAGATAGATAGTAAATGCACTATATGATAGATAGATAGATAGATAGATAGATAGATAGATAGATAGATAGATAGATAGATAGATAGATAGATAGATAGATAGATAGATAGATAGATAGTAAAGGCACTATATGATAGATAGATAGATAGATAGATAGATAGATAGATAGATAGATAGATAGATAGATAGATAGATAGATAGATAGATAGATAGTAAAGGCACTATATGATAGATAGATAGATAGATAGATAGATAGATAGATAGATAGATAGATAGATAGATAGATAGATAGATAGATAGATAGATAGTAAAGGCACTATATAATAGATAGATAGATAGATAGATAGATAGATAGATAGATAGATAGATAGATAGATAGTAAAGGCACTATATGATAGATAGATAGATAGATAGATAGATAGATAGATAGATAGATAGATAGTAAATGCACTATATGATAGATAGATAGATAGATAGATAGATAGATAGATAGATAGATAGATAGATAGATAGATAGTAAAGGCACTATATGATAGATAGATAGATAGATAGATAGATAGATAGATAGATAGATAGATAGATAGATAGATAGATAGATAGATAGTAAAGGCACTATATGATAGATAGATAGATAGATAGATAGATAGATAGATAGATAGATAGATAGATAGATAGATAGATAGATAGATAGATAGATAGATAAGGCACTAAATAATAGATAGATAGATAGATAGATAGATAGATAGATAGATAGATAGATAGATAGATAGATAGATAGATAGATAGATAGATAGATAGATAGATAGATAGATAGATTTATTTTGTGGACTTCTTTTTCCCTCCATAATCAAAATTGTGAAAAATGATATTGAAAATGATTCAGTTGAACAATGGTAGGTTTGTCACAGGTTAGCTAATTAATTCTTTGTTATTGAAAAGTTACACTTGATTTAATTAGCTTTTGTTCTTTATATTTCCATTGTTTACCTTGGATTTAAATTTTACAAAGTAATGAGCAAATCAATTTTAATCATGCTATTTTCAAAACTCCTTCTACATACATTTTTTTCAGGGTGTGGTCCAGATCCAGGGATCCTCAACCTTTTTTTATTCGATACACAACTCACTTCTCACAAATGCTTTTCTCCTCCACCCCATACTGTCCTGTCTGACCCTGTGTCACAAACGTGAAAGCACACTGCCATCTAGTGTTAGCAATGCATTTGGCGAGGCCCCCAGTGAAAAAAGCCCACCCCCTCCCCCAGCCAAGAGCCGTAATCATCAGAGCCTGTCTGCTAGGAGCAGTGGAGCTACGCCTGTGAGTGGGCCCTGCGACAGACTGGCACCCAATCCCTGATACCCACATTAACTGAAAATGGGGATCCAGAAATGGATCTACATTGGCAGGCCATTCAACTCATTGCTTTCTTCAATAAAATATTTCCCTTATTAATGTTAATTTGCATCTCATTTTTGAAATAACTAGAAATACCCCACTGGCACTGGGGCTGGGGAAGTCATTTCAGGACAGGACACAATCATTTCTGAAATATTTTAATAGTTTTGCATTGTGAATGGTATTACCTTCATCCATTTGCTGGTCCAAACACTTTTTGGATGTAGAGGCCTGTTGTAAACACAATGTCATAACGCTGGTCTTCATTAGAGTTTTCCTTATCATTTTGCATATCTTCAGTGCTTGACTTTCTGAAATTTACTCTTTCTATCAGTGGTTTCATATTAGTGTCGTGGTTATGTTTTCTGTTTATTAATGAAATATACTCGTGATGTTTTCCTTGGTGCATCCATACAGCTGTCACTCCTGTAAAATAATGTGAACCTCACTACGTTTGGCTTGATGGCACCCTGCAAGGAGAAGGCTGCTGATGAGTCCCACATTCATCTGTCACATGTCACTGCTTACCGAGACACATGTCAATAATATTTGTGGCATTGAGGATGAAAAACTTACCTTATTACTATTCTTTACTTTAACTGCCTTTCCCTTAACATACTAATTGGAGAACCACTCCATTCAAGGGCGTAACAGTCCACTAAAGGAAACTCCAGTCCTTTAAAAAACACACATGTAAATTGCACCCTTTTAAAATACACACTGATCTACACGAGTGCCCAACAATACATTAAAGGACACACTTGGTCATTAAAAGGCAGGCACTGACTCTATTAAAAGGTATACATGTCAATAAATGTGCACCCTAGTCAATTAAATGGCATACCAGTCTAATAGAGTGCCCACCAAAACATTAATGGGCACAGCAGTCCACTAAAAGCCAGTCCTCTCTACTTCGGTCAATTAAATGGCCAGCCTATTAAAGTGCCCACCAGCTCCTCAAAGGGTGGCCAGACTCTTAAAGTGCACATCAGTCCATTCAGGTGTTCACTCCAGTCCAATAAAACATTCTCCACTGCGTTACCACTGAAGTGTACTCCACTCCAATAAAAGGGTCCATTAAGGGTCACTCTAAATCATTAAAGATGTAGCAGGGAGAATAATGAGGCAGGGCACTGGCTAAGTGCTTGGGGTGCCAACTGGGCAAAACTCTGTTTAATTCCAATGAAAGACAAAAAAAAAGCAACAAAAAAGGATGTGCTTGTATGTGCTCTTTGTGAAGGACAATTCCCTTTAGCTATCGCTCAACAGCACGCTCTTGTCTCAGTCTACATGTTATCGTGGTCAGCTCTGAAATGAGATGCCACCTTCCAGGAGCATCTTCCTTTTATACTGGGAAGACTGGAAGAAGTGAAGCTTCTTTAGCTTTGTTGTCATCAAGGCTGTGAAGGAAAACAAAACTAGACCATTAATGACAGCGCCCCCTCTTGTCCTGGGGCGGTACCATTTATTTTAGGTGAACCTGGAAGGTGACCCTCTGGAGTGCCTGTGTGACAAAATGTATATCAGACCACTAATGGGCACACCTGCCTGCTAAAGGGCACCCCAGTCCACTAAAGTGCACTCTACTCCATTAAAAGGTATAACAGTCACAAAAATTGCACACCAACCTATTAAAGGACACTCCTGGCTGGTATTCTGCACACTAGTCCACTTAAGGGCACACCCTTCTACCATTAAATGGTACACCAGTCAACTGTAAGACTGAGAAGCAAACTATCCTATTCAGTTATTATATTTATTTAGAATTCATGAATTCTTCATTTAGTTGCAAGTTTTGCTTGATTCTGATCTCTGTCCTGTTTATAGGTTTCTTATTTTGATTGATTGATGTGAAACGGGAGAGAAAAAGAAAAAGGATGGGAGAAGGGAGGAAGAGAAGGGTTAGCCCATAAATAAAAAGTCATGGGAAAAGAGCTGGGGCTTTGTACTTGAAGTTTTATTAGCCCATGGCAGGCTATATAATAATACTATATAAAGTACTAGTTACACTTACAAAGACAGGAAATAGAATAAATGTAAAAATAGCATTCCTCCTGCGCCTCTCATTCATCAGTATCTTTGTGTGCCTAAGCCTGTCCTGACCTACGTGAACCAGCAGCATTTCTCTTACGCCTCTTCTTGGTATGCTGACATGTCTCAGCCTCTCTTGATCTACATGTACCCTCAGCATTCCTCCTATTATTATTATTATTAATATTATTATTATGTTGGCAGTTGGGCCCTCTAGTGGTTTTGATAGATAGATAGATAGATAGATAGATAGATAGATAGATAGATAGATAGATAGATAGATAGATAGATAGATAGATAGATAGATAGATAGATAGATAGATAGATAGATAGATAGATAGATAGATACTTTATTAATCCCAAGGAGAAATTCACATACTCCAGCAGCAGCATACTGATAAAGAAACAATATTAAATTAAAGAGTGATAAAAATTGCAGGTATAACAGACAATAACTTTGAATAATGTTAAAGTTTACCCCCCCAGGGTGGAATTGAAGAGTCACATAGTGTGGGGGAGGAACGATCTCCTCAGTCTGTCAGTGGAGCAGGACATTGACAGCAGTCTGTCGCTGAAGCTGCTCCTCTGTCTGGAGATGACACTGTTTAGTGGATGCAGTGGATTCTCCGTGATTGACAGGAGCCTGCTCAGCGCCCATTACTCTGCCACAGATGTCAAACTGTGCAGCTCCATGCTTACAATAGAGCCTGCCTTCCTCACCAGTTTGTCATGGTGTGAGGTTTCCTTCTTCTTAATGCTGCCTCCCCAGCACACCACCGCGTAGAAGAAGGCGCTCGCCACAACCGTCTGGTAGAACATCTGCAGCATCTTATTGCAGATGTTGAAAGATGACAGCCTTTTACGGAAGTATAGTCAGCTCTCTTGTACAGAGCATCAGTATTGGCAGTCAAGTCCAGTTTATCATCCAGCTGCACTCCCAGGTGTTTATAGGTCTGCACCCTCTGCACACAGTCACCTCTGATGATCACGGGGTCCATGAGGGGCCTGGTGTTGGGCTACAAAGCAACAAAACAGTCAGTTGAAACTCCAGCTCTGACTCACTGATTGACGTGAAGCAAGTCACTTAGCCTGTCAGAGCTCACAATATAGAAATATGCCAACAGTATACATTGGCTACAATAACCTGGGGCACTGCTCGCAATGGAAAGGTGCTGAATAAAACTAGACAGTGCATCATAAATGTCTTGCGTAACTCTTAGTACGTCACCATGCTTGCGAATCCTCGTATCATAGAAATATGCAAATAATTATAAATATAAACATATATAACATAATTTATAGATATATTGTACTAGGGGGGGGGGTCAAGCCCCCTGGCGCTTTTGGCGCCCAACCCCCAGTTGTGGCCAGAATATTTGTAAAATCTGTAAATGTACAAAAGAAAAAATGATTATTTATTGGAGTCAAAATCACAAAATTCTATAAATATGTAAAAGAAAAATTAATTATTATTTAATGGAGTAAAAATCATGAAATGAGAATAAAATATTTACTCTCTTACGATTGGAGTATTCCCGTTAAACTGAGGTCCACTATGCTCGATGAGTCTTTATAAGAGACTAAATAAATGATCTATTTGTTTTAACTGACATTCTTATAGATTAAAAAAACTTTTTAAAAATATGACTCATTTAAATAACAGGAAAAATCACGTGAAAACTAAAGTGGTATGCAATGAGTCATCGTAACTCGACCTTCAGCTAACTAAATTACCTAAATACAAACCTTGGTGTTATGAATAGATCTTTTTTTTTAATAGTTTGTTCCTGTGAAAGAAAGTTTACTCGATCAAAAATGAAAACCACAACTTTCTTGATATTTTAGTTTATAATTTTAAAGCAGAATACGAATCATAAAATCTAGCAACATCACATTAAAGTTTGATAAGAATGATACCAAACATATATATGTAGGTTTTAAAATAAGCCTGATTTAAAGCATGACAAAAAATGTGACATAAAATCGTCACATAAAATCATTGCACAAAATTGTCAGACTTTTAGGATTTTATATATAAGAGAGTAGATAAATATATCTGTGAAAAGTGTCTAGTTGGCACTCCCCATTGAATGGCATTATATAAAATCACAACGTTACGAGTGGATATCTTCCCCTAACATCTGTAAACCACCTAAATTACCATTGCTGACGTTACTGAAATATGTAAACAATTTTAATATAATTAAGTTGGAGTTTACTTTGTAAAGGATCTATAGGTTTATAAACAGCATACAGTATATCAAAGTATTCACCCTTTCAAAGTTTTCACATGTTGTTGTTTTACAACACTGAATCACAGTGGATTTAATTCAACAAAAAAGACTCTTTAATGGCAAAGTGAAAAGAGAGCAAAGCGGTGATGATTTTAGGTCATTATTGTTCCATTGTAAACACAATGCGATATATTAAAATCAAAAGTACACCTTATGAAAAGAACTCAACTTCCAGACTGTGTTCAGAAGCCATTAAGAAGGCTAACAGAATGTTAAGTTATATAGCACCCTGATGTTTGGAGTACAAGTCCAGGGAGGTTCTGCTCCATCTTTATAACACACTGGTGTGGCCTCCTCTGGAGTAGGGTGTGCAGTTTTGATCTCCAGGCTACAAAAAGGACATAGCAGCACTAGAAAAGGTCCAGAGAAGAGCGACTAGGCGGATTCCAGGGCTACAGGGATTGAGTTATGAAGAAAGATTAAAAGGGCTTAAGTATATGAAGATTAAGACGAGACCTGACTGAAGTGTTTATGATGGGAAGTGGATCGAGACTGTTATTTTAAAATGAGTTCATCAATAACACAGGGACACAGTTGGAAACTTGTTAAAGGTAAATTTCACAAAAACATTAGGAAGTTTTTCTTTACACAGAGAACAATAGACACTTGGAATAAGTGACCAAATAGCATGATAGACAGTTTGTTTAGTAGAATTAAGTGGATAGGACTGGCGAGCTTTGTTGGGCTGAATGGCCTGCACTCGTCCTGATTGTTCTAATGTACAGAGTACAGTGAAATTCTTATTGCACGTGGTAATCAACATGTAACACGTCATCATTCTCTAGCACAATGATCAGTGAGTATAAAACGTACATTCAGAAAGTTTCGAGGATAGTTCTTACCACTGATCACCCGTGTAGTTCTGTGTAAGTAACTTCATAGCCTGGCTCATACCTATGAAAAATAAGCTAACAAATGCCTTGAGAATCTGAGGTCATTAAGGAGAGGTGCTATATAAAATCAAAATATTATCTGTACACTTTCCACAACAAATACTCTGTGTAAAACTGAACAAGTCACCATATATGGGGGTGCTCATATTTTACACAGATGCAAATAATTATATCTATAAAAGACGTTGTTTTGCCACTAACTGTGTAAAGACACTATATAAAATGACCTTTCAGTGACCTTGCGCAAATCACCTAAATGCTGATACTGGTAACGTATGCAAACAACTGTAATACAATTATAAAATGAATTGGATTGAAGTTCAAAAAGGTGCTATAAAGACTATAAACCCTACCATTAACTCTCTTTGTGCCTACAAATGTGTCACTTACCCTGCCTGTGATGTCATTATGGAAATATGGAGACAGAGGTAATGCTGTAAACTGTTGGTCACTTTGCATTATACTGTTAGGGACAACAGTAATATTCACTGTGAAAGAAATGGCTGCTCATTGACCCTCTGAACTGTGGAATGCATCTCTGCATTTTGTTGCCAATTGGGAGTAGAATTAAAGAACATGTCTCGGCGTTGCTGTCTAACAGCGTTTCGGACTCAGGTTCAAATACCTCCTTCAGGTACCTTCTCAGCCGGGCAGCATTAGACAAGCCTGGCTCTGGTGCCACACTGGCTGCTGAGTTCCATTCCAACCGTTTGCTGGGTTTAATATCAGGGTGAGCTTTTAACTGAGCTTCTTAAGAAATTCAATGGTGTTCCCTCTGGTCCTTATCTATAATGGGGATTTACTCCACAAAGAATCTTAACCCACTGATAATTAACAATGAGAACCAAAAAGGGAGCCAAGAGGTTGTGCTCATCATGAAGTAATAAAATGATTAGAATGAACAAAGAAGATGTGGCATCCAAGGTTTCAGATATAATTCAATTTCCTAACAATTTTGTTGACATGGTGAGAAAGGTAAAATACCAGGATGGGAGCAGAAAGAATCCCTGTAAGGTAAATAAGAGGTTCTTCCAGGCTTTTAATTCATTTAATGTGCTGGAAATACAGCTTTCATAGACAACCCTGGACGCTGCCCCAGTTTGCGTAAAGTCGATAATTCCAATCCCCACACGAATGGCTCTTTGTCTCTTTGGACAACACTGCCCAACATGCAAGCCAATGAACAGTAGAAAGCTGAATTCAGAACTGTGCTACTGTGAATAACCTGCCAGTGTCTATATTATATAGCTCCTTTCACAGGAAAAACTATTATGTGTTTTATAAAGTGAGAAAAACTACAAAGTCTTTAGAAATATGGAGTGACGCCATGATGCTGCGGCCTTACAGATCAAGAGCTCTCGGTTGACGTTCCAGGCTGAGCAAAGTCTGTGAGGAGTTTTCATGTTCTTTCAACATCTGCTTCGGTTTTCATCTTACATCTTAACCACGTGCAGGCCCAAGATAAATGATAACTCCAAAATGGTGGAAGGCCTGGCACTCCATGTAGGGTTGGTTAGAGGCTTACACCTAAGAGTGCCTGGATAGGGTCTGACCTGCAGTGACCCTGAAAGGATAAGCGTGTCAGAAAAACAGATTAATGGATGTAGGCAAGAATATGGGCTCTGCCCCCTGTGACCCTAGGTGGGAAAAATGATGGATTAATGTTAGATAAACAAATTGGGAAAATGTATAAACATATACTGTAAATACAAATCTGAAACCCACCCAAACTGAGGAAATATGAAGTGAAAATGGGCTTGAGTGAATGAGCACACCTTTTGAGATTAGACCATTTGAAGGATCAGAGTTTTTAAGCTGTTGCTCCTCTCATCTATTCTCCAAATCTTCTGATTTCAAGTCCCATTTATTTACCATAGCACATAAACGGTCTCTCGTCCTCAAGACTGGCTTATAGTGCAGGGGTTGATGATGCCTGTCGGCTCCAAATTCTATATTCAGCCCAAGCCGCCAACTCCAAGCACCCTTTCTTTACGGAATCTGCTGAGGCACCAGCACTGAGCTCTGAAGTATGACATGAATTGTCGTAATGGTGAAAACAACAGAGCTTTAGTGGTAATTAAAGAGCTGCTGATGAGAGATGAGAGGATCAAGGCGGGTAAACTGATCTACTTAGTATCAAAGTGGATAAGCGCCTCAGAGGTTAGGGACCTCACACCCGTCCCGTCGGATTATTCTTCTCGTATTTTTCACAGTCGAACTGCCCAGTCATCATTTGATCAGCATGAATCTTTTTTTCTGTTGACTTGCAGTTGCTGGCTTCTAACTCAAAATGCTCTCTGCATTATTTAATGAGAATTATACAGTCGATGGTGTGTAACTGCGTCAAGGAGTTTTAATTATAGAGCTAGTAGTACTAGGGTTTTGTACCGTGTTAGTCATTATGAATATAGAGAAAAGCCAAGCAAAATGACACCTTTTATTGGCTAACTAAAAAGATTACAGAGCTAGAAAGAAGACAGGACAGCACGTTGCATGAAAAGGAACAACAAGCACTTTAATGGCTTCCTTGTGTTAAATTGTGCCTTTCTAATGTGAAAATCACTTCATAGTGTTTAACAGTGTCATAGCCATGAGAGCAGGGGTGACATACTAGAAAAGGGTGAAAGAACTCTAGAGGCCTCACAGATAGTTCAGGAGAAGCACAAGACAGGTTTAGGAAAGGCCCAAAATGTACCAGGGAGCCAACTTAACCCAACAAGGTCAACAATGAGGACTTCTCTGTTCATTCACATGAACTTCAAAAGGACTTAAAGAGGGAGAGGAAGGACAGAAGGGCTGCTCAACTATGACCTCTATGTGAAACAGGAATCTGGCTTACCTGCTAGGCCCAGCATTGATTTTAGAGGCCTTCCCAACTTATGGAAAGTCAAAAGGTATTCTGTTTTAAGTTTGGAACTGTTAATAAAATCTTTCACTATGACTAGCATTACATTTATATTTATAAGTTTAATACAGTAGTACTAGGGTGTTGTACCGTGTTAGCCATTATGAATGTAGAGAAAAGCCAAGCAAAATGACACCTTTTATTGGCTAACTAAAAAGATTACAATATGCAAGCTTTCGAGACAACTCAGGCCCCTTCTTCAGGCAAGATGTAATACAAATAATTCAAAGTTTAATACAAAAAGAGAAAATTACTCAACTATACAGCATTTATTGTATATACATTGTAGATGCCATGGAGGACATCCTAGCTGGATAAGAGAATGACTTCTTGCCTGGAAGGATATAAGGGATGGACTAGCAGAAGCCAGAGGCCAGGAGCAGTTCTGTCCCCCATGCTACGGGTGGCATTGGTCCTCCCAGTTTAGACACCCACAGGGGTACATGGGAGTCCAGAAGTACAGCCCTGTCACAGTCCCAGGGTGCCGTCAGAGAGCCCTGTCTGGTTCCCATGTGGCCCGGAAGTGCTTCCAATAAGATTAACCATGGCACTGAAAGCATTCCAGGGGCCTGCTTAAAAATGGGACCCACCACCTTACCTCAGGGAGTCAGAGCTGGGAGGCAGGGGGCAATACTCACCAGGAGGCCAGAAGGAGAGAATTGATTTATCTTGTAATACTGTGTAGGTACCTGTATTTACTTTAATATTTGTAATCAGTTAAGATCCCTTATTTGAACCCAGGTCTGTGCTGGGTATTACTATGTCATGGGTGTGGGGCTCAGTGGCGCCCCTACTGTGGTTAAAACATAAACACACATTCTTGTAGACAGTAAACCAGAAACAATCTCAATGACTGATATAAACAGATCATGGCAAGTCCTGCAAAAATCCTAATTATGATAGTCCTGGGGTTTGTCTCATGGTTTGCTCTAGAGGCCATAATCCATATAACACAAATAAAAATGTATCTTTTAACTTTCCCCAAATTATCCCCATCAGATAAAATGACCCACTCAAGATCATTCATCTAGACAATGATGAGAACTGATTTGGGAGCCTTTTGCCTTACAGCCCAATGCTTTACCTAATAGGCCACCTTAACTGACGATCAAATCAAAAAGTGCCCTCTAGCTATTTGGTGAGTGCTTAATGCATGTTAGTGCAAATCTCTGGCATAAGTGCTGATCGCCATTTTAAGAACAATAATTATTCTACACTAGGTACATTTCCTGTCAAATATAGGTAATAGAATAAATTTAGAAATATTTGATATCTTTTGCATTCATGTTTCCTTATGTGTTTCAACCGCTCTTGCATAACACATCCTCTCTCGGAGTTCCCATTAAGCCATCCTCTCAGACTCTGTCATTTTAAGTTGCCGTTCTTGCCTTCTGTATGTTTTTTGACTGCCACCAACGGTAAATGGCTTCCATTACCAGCTGTGAAAATATCATTTGCATTCTTGGAAATAGATCCTGTCTTTGCAGTTGACTCTCAGTGTTCTACCTACACCTTTCCTTGGTATCCTTGTGTGTCTCTTGCCTGGAACTTTCTCTCTTGATCACATGTGACTGAGCAACCGAAACAAAACTGACCAATCAGATTGCTTGGATCAGACACCAACACAGACATTATATATTAGACAGACAAAATGTGCCCAACTGAAAACCAGTCCAACACAGTCTGTATGTTCATTAAGGAGCAATTGTTTCTGCTGGGGTCCCACTGTGAGTATTTGGTAGGACGTGAACTGGCAACAATTCACCTTAGAGTGAAATGCCTTCTTCCCTGGGACATATGGATGATGAACTACAGCGGGCAGATAATACAGAAGAACACAATCTCAGTTACAATGGTCTTAAAAGTGTATTTGTCTGCAAAGAGAATTTAATTTAAGATATGATTTAAACCCAGGACGATGGATCTGTAAAGCAGAAGTGTTAAACCTTAGCTCTACTGTATGAAATTTGCATATTTTCTCTATATCTGTGTAGGTTTTTCTTTTTTCCAGGTACTCTGGTTTCTTCCCACATCTGAAAAATCTATCCATCCATCCATTATCCAACCCGCTATATCCTAACTACGGGTGTCTACTGGAGCCAATCCCAGCCAGCACAGGGCAGGAAAAGGTAAGTAAGAAATTCACAAAAAATAGCAAAATCGTGTCAACAGGCAACAAATTAACATTGTTAGAATGGTGTGAACAATTTTTTATTTTAGAATAAGCTCTTAAAGCACTGAGGAAATAATTCTATTCCCATTTCATTGTCTTCTCCATTTATCTTTATCCGCCTATTAAACCCATCAATTTATTTATTTTTATTAGCTTTACGTTTTACTCCGTTGGCTATGTTCTCTTTCTCAGGGGTGGTGGTTGATTTGTTTTCAATCATATTTTTTGTAAAAATGTATCTGTATGGAATGATAACAATAAAATCAATAAAATTTAAAAAAAAAAAAGAATGGTGTGAACTCTTTGGAAAATCTGAGTGAAAAATGGCTGACACTAAGCATGTAAGCATGTTCATGTCCCATAATGTTTGTAGGTGCAATAACCTCCATCGCCATCTAGGAATCTGAGAGACAGGAAGTTACCATCCTACCAAAATGAGAAAAAAAAATATAAAAAACTTTGTGAAAAAAGCTAACTGGTTAACTCAACAACCTGTGTTCCCGAGCTTCACAAGCTCTTCTTCAGTTTGGCCGACTACATCTCCCATGTGGCTTGTCCGTGGAGGTGCTGTTATATGTGACAGCGAGGGTTCAGTCTCCTGTAGGTGATGAGCTTTGAAGGTCCCTCATAAAGGACCTGATCTTGACCATAATAATGTCAGGAGTGGTCCATTTTTTGAAGATGGTAAATTTAAAAGGGTAGTTTACAAAAACTTTAAATGTGATTACCATATATTCTCACGTATAAGTCGGGTCTTGAAACCTGAAAAATCGATCATAAAATCAGACCCTGATTTATACGCCCGTTCAACAATGTGACACTTAAATTTGTATTTTTTTTTTTTACATCTTCTTGCCTCCTCCAATCTTGCACCAATTTCTCAGATGCATTGAATTTTGTTGCAGCAGCAGAGTTACCAATTTCTTTTGCTACTTCAATGACGTTTAATTTAACACCAGCTTCATATTTTCTTCTGATCGAACGCTCCATCGTAGATAAGGGATGCTCTTACGATAAAGATGTATGAGGGTGCGAGATACAAAAAACATAAAACAGTGCAAACGTTGCTTTGGAATAGTTTGGGTATTACCGTGTGGTCATGTAGGCACAATACATAGACAAAAAGGCCGTGTGCTCTGTGGTTACTCTTTCAGGTGGGCGTTAGCATATCATAATCCCTTGGACCAATAGTGTGAGTTTTCACATTAAAAAATACCACACATTATATGATAAAATCAAGTCCTGACTTATCCGCAGGAGAACTTATCCGCGAGTATATACGGTACTAGATTCTCTGACATACTTGTGGTGGGATCTCAGATTGAACATCATAACTTATTGATTTGCAGTTTTGGAAAAATTTTAGCACCATCTTGTGTTTTTGTTTTTATATAGTTCAAGTCACTTTTACTGTCACACACCAAGTTGGTTTGGATAAAAGAATTAGCAGAGTAAATCAAAATAAATATGAAATTATACAAAAAATGCATGTTGAGGAAAGTAAGAGAAATAGATACACTTCCATTATCATGCTGTTCCTGTCGGCGAGTCTTCTGATTTTCTCAGAGGCCAAGACAACTTTTTCACCTTCGAAGTTAAAAAAAAAATGGCAAGACAACCCGGCTCCTGAGTTGCCAGTCAATAAACAGAAGTCAACAATAAAGCGAATACCTGAGCGCCTTTGAAAATGAGAGACCTAAGAGGTCCCGAGGAAGAATGAGTTGAGCTGAGGGCCTCCTAAAACACATCGGACACCTTTGTTAAGCGCTTATTTGAGTGTGTATAGGAATCCGATCCTGCAAGTGATACCTAATGCCTTTTGTAGAGGCACAGCCTGTTTGCTTATCTCGCTGATTTGTAATTTATTATGTGTTCGTGTTTGTGTGTGCCTCTTTCAGTCCCCTGTTTACAAAGCACCTGTTGAACTGTCTTTTTATTTATTTCCCATTGATCGTAGGGAGCGTGTGAACCTGCTCTTTTTGTCAAAATAAAATGAAAAAAGGAAAAAGGTAACAAGAACAACGGGCACGGCCCAGGAGCAAAGCCTGAGGTTACAGAGGGCATGAAATGAGACTCCTTTCCACACATTCAATTAGCAGAAGGCCACTTGTTCTGTAGACGCGTACATCCACAACAGGGAGGACTCAGAGGAGCTTAAGGTTGAAGGGAAACTAAGAGTCCTTGTGCATAGCGTGAGCCTGCATGTAAGAGTGACTACAAAACAACAGATTTCACATTGGAAAGTTTACTCAAGATCGCTTATTAGTAAAATGGGCACATTCTTTATCCACACATATCCTGTGTTCGCTCATTTCCCTTCTTTTCTGATGCTGAGGAACTTGTTCTTACTTTTATTACATCCCAGTAACTTTCTAATGGCAGGCATCCCTTCTAATCTGTTATCACAGCTCCAGTTAGTTTAAAACTCTGCTGCAAGAGACTTACACACACTTATACTGTATGGCAATAGCGAGCACATAATAGCCATTCTGCTCTGTCTTCACTGGCTCCAGGTGTCTTACAGGATTAAATATAACATTCTTTTAATATCCTATAAATCATTAAATGGCCTTGCGCCGGACTACATCAGTAACCTCCTCCATCAGTATGCCCACAAAGGTCCACTGACTCTGACAATCTTGTTGTGCCCCAAAGTAACTCACGCCCTTCGAGTGACAGAACGTCTCTAGAGGACAGACTTTGGATCGACATCCCAAAATTAATGAGATCACCTGATTCAATGTATTCTTTCAAAATATAACTTAAAAACTCATTCGTTCAGGAAGGCATTGAACTTACCCTGACTTTTTGACACTTATTTCTGCTTATCCTCTTTGTCTGGATGTCCAGAAAGATTTGTGTTTGTACCAGAAATTATGTTATTATGTTATAATAAAGCACTTTGAGCTACATTTTTTCCCTGAACTCCGCCAGGGCTGCCCTTTGTCACCGATTCTGTTCATAACTTTTATGGACAGAATTTCTAGGCGCAGCCAGGGCGTTGAGGGGGTCCGGTTTGGTGGGCTCAGGATTGGGTCACTGCTTTTTGCAGATGATGTTGTCCTGTTTGCTTCATCAGGCCGTGATCTTCAGCTCTCTCTGGATCGGTTCGCAGCCGAGTGTGAAGTGGCTGGGATAAGAATCAGCACCTCCAAATCCGAGACCATGGTCCTCAGCCAGAAAAGGGTGGAGTGCCCTCTCAGGGTTGGTAGCGAGATCCTGCCCCAAGTGGAGGAGTTCAAGTATCTCGGGGTCTTGTTCACGAGTGAGGGAAGAATGGAGCGTGAGATCGACAGGCGGATCGGTGCGGCATCCGCAGTAATGCGGGCTCTGCATCGGTCTGTCGTGGTGAAAAAGGAGCTGAGCCGCAAGGCGAAGCTCTCAATTTACCAGTCGATCTATGTTCCTACCCTCACCTATGGTCATGAACTATGGGTAGTGACCGAAAGAACGAGATTGCGAATACAAGCCGCTGAAATGAGTTTCCTCCGCAGGGTGTCTGGGCTTTCCCTTAAAGATAGGGTGAGAAGCTCAGTCATCCGGGAGGGGCTCAGAGTAGAGCCGCTGCTCCTCCGCATCGAGAGGAGACAGATGAGGTGGCTCGGGCATCTGATCAGGATGCCTCCTGGACGCCTCCCTGGTGAGGTGTTCCGGGCACGTCTAACCGGGAGGAGGCCCCGGGGAAGACCCAGGACACGCTGGAAGGACTATGTCTCCTGGCTGGCCTGGGAACGCCTTGGGATTCTCCCGGAAGAGCTAGAAGAAGTGGCCGGGGAGAGGGAAGTCTGGACATCTCTGCTCAAGCTGCTGCCCCCGCGACCCGACCTCGAATAAGCAGGAGACAATGGATGGATGGATGGATTTTTGTATGAAAATGTGCTATATAAATAAATGTTGTTGTTGTTGTTATTATTAGAACATTTGAACAACCTAGATGAGAACAGGCCATTCAGACTAAAAAATCTTGCCAGTCCTATATACTTAATTCTTCTAAAATAACACCAACTTTAGTTTTCAAAGTCTCTAAAGTTCGACTGTCTGTCACACTACTTGGTAGCTTATTCCATGTATCTGTGTGAAGGCAAACGCTCTAATTTTTGTGTGAAATATACCCTTAAAAAGTTTCCAACTGTGTCCCTGTGTTATTGTTATACTCATTTTAAAATAACTGGACTAATTCCCGTCATAAGTCTAAACACTTCAATCATGTCTGTTCTTAATCTCCTTCTGCTTAAACTGTACAGGCTCAGCTCTTTTAATCTTTTCTTCATAACTCAATCCCTGGAGCCCTGGACTCAGCCTAGTCGCTCTTCTCTGGATCTTTTCTAGTGCTGCTGTGTCCTTTTTGTAGCTTGGAAACCAAACCTGCACACAGTACTCCAGATGAGGCCTCACCAGTGTGTTATAAAGATGGAGCAGAACCTCCTTGGACTTGTACTCCACACATCAGGGTGCTATATAACCTGACATTCTGTTAGCGTCCTTTATGGCTTCTGAACACTGTCTGGAAGTGGAGTCATTTTCATAAGGTGTACTTTCGATTTTCATATATAACATTTTTACTTATATGTAATACTTTACATTTACTTACATTAAACTTCATCTGCCACAAATCTGCCCAAGCATGCATGCTGTCCAAGTCCGTGTGTAACAATTCAATGGGGTTGAGATTATCTGCCAATCCACCTGTCTTGGTATCACCTACAAACTTAACCAGCTTGTTACTTATATTCCTATCTAAATCATTTATATATATTAAAAATAGCAGCAGCCCAAGCACTGACCCCTGGTGAACACCACTCTCAACATCAGCCAATTCTGATGAGGTTCCTCACACCATAACCCTCTGCTTCCTGTGTCTGAGCCAATTTTGCACCCATCTACAAACATCGCCCTGAACTCTCATTTCTTTTAGTTTGATGCCCAACCTCTCATGTGGCACCTTATCACATGCATTGTGCTCTGTTCTAATCAGGGTTTTCTTGTAGTATTCATGTTTTTGAATTTTATTATGGTATATTGTCTCTTATTCTGTTTTAAATGCTTTGTATATCCTGTATTTATGCTTTATTTAGTATTTATGCAGATATTATTTCTATCCAATGTTACAGTATATATGCTCTGTTCTTCTTTTTGAATTTCTGTGAAGCACTTTAAGCACGGGAAAGGTGTTATATAAATAAATTGTATTGCTGCTATTATTATTGAAATTTTATATACTGTCTATCTAATACATTCTAATTATTATCATTATTATTCAACTATTTATGCCTGTTTGATGTAGGTACAGTTTTCATCTTAGTAATTTAACCCTTAGCCCTTTACCCTGCAACACCAACCCTGCAAGAGAAGTCTAATAAATAAATGGTGTGAAGGAACCTCGCAAATCTCTAGGAAGAACATGAAGAGAAGATGATTTAGATTTCTACAGTAATTCATTCACAGTAATGTTCAGGCTTGGTTCCTGCTTCACACCCGATAGGAAGCAGTCCTGCAAGCCTGAATTATGACACATATTATGTTCCTGTATTGAACCTGAGGCTGCTGGGATAGGTTTTCACCCCAAGTTACCCTGAAGTGAACGAAGAGGATGAAATGAGAATGGTTGGATAGACAGACTGGTTAATCAATGATTATTTTGACTGAGTGACATGACACAACGGTATCCAACTACATTACATTACTTGTGTTTGAGGAGGTGATTTTCATTTACATACATTAATATATTCAAACTTCTGCCTCGCAGTAAGGAGAACACAGGTTCACGTCCTGGGTCCTCCCTGCTTGAAATTTGCAAAGCTCTTGGAGTAGTGCTATATAAATGGAAAGAATTATTATTATTTATTATTCTTAATTGATTTTTCCCAGATCTGTGGTGGGTTGGCACCCTGCCCAGGATTGGTTCCTGCCTTGTGCCCTGTGTTGGCTGGGATTGGCTCCAGCAGACCCCCGTGACCCTGTGTTCGGATTCAGCGGGTTGGAAAATGGATGGATGGATTTCTCCCAGACTGCAAAGATATGTGTGTTTTGTTGATTGGTACTTTATAATTGACTGTGGCTGTGATAGCGTAATTGGTATTCCATCCAGGGTTGGTTCCTGTGCCCAGTATTGTCAGAATAGGCTGTGACCCTGAAACAAAAGAAGCCATTCAAGAAATGGATGGATGAACGAGCTTACCTATCAAGCGCTTTTAGGTCAAGGGATGCACCAACAGAAACACAAAGAAACCAAGCAGGCACTGAGCCCTGGGTTTGGTGCCAAGTTGCTCCATAAGGGTGTACTATACATGCATTTCTTCATTTGTAAAATGTAATTCTTATGTTTGCTTCATGTTTTGAATTAAATTTAATAAAGACATGACTGGCATTATTTGGTTCAGGTCATGCGACTGCGCTGTTGTCACCGCATATAAATATGGCAGTGATTCAGGTTCTCTCTCGGTGGATACAAAAAACTCTCATTATTAGTGACAGTTAGCTTCTTAACAAGTAATTGCTAGCGTCAGGTTCTGATCTTCTGGGTTTGAACACTTTGCACTTTGACCTTCCCTTTGCTTCCTGATTTCTCAGTTTTATTTTGTTTTATTTTGTTTCCTGTTGCTTTCCAATTTTAATTGCAGTTCTTGGCTTGCCTGTTGCTCACAATAATCCTCAACACCCTGCATGTCATAACAAAGGGCAATTCAGTGAAATCCAGGAGATCCATCAATTAAACAAAGCAATACATGCGCAAGTCCTATTAACACATCCAAAAGAGGAAATAATAAAAAACAAAAATAACTCTGCAGTGGGCGGGCGCCCTGCCCGGGGTTTGTTTCCTGCCTTGTGCCCTGTGTTGGCTGAGATTGGCTCCAGCAGACCCCTGTGACCCTGCAGTTAGGATATAGTGGGTTGGATAATGGATGGATGGATGGATACTGTTATTGAACATTCACATTACACCTAAAAGTTCCTTTATTCTGATTTTTGCCTCATATATATTTTTAGTTTTACTGTTCACAGTAATTTTTAAAATTTTCAAAATCTGATAAGTGTGTGTACAGATATCGGAACTGAATGTGCCTTTCATTCACAAAATTAATTAATTAAAAATAATTTTGTCAGACTGATGCAACTTAATAGAAAAAAAAGTCCTTTTTATGGAATTGTACAACATAATGCCAATGGCTATAATACTTCACATTGTTCAGTGCAGGACATCTGCCAGCAGCCATACCATCAGAACAGGTAGTCCACTTGAAGCTAAGCCTGCTCAGGCCCGTCCAGTACTTGGATGGGTTGCTGCAGTAAAAGGTGTTGGCAAGGCCAGCAGGTGGTGCTAACCCTGTGGTCTGAATGTGGATCTAAATTCTCCAATGTAGTGATGGGGACACTGTGCTGTAAAAAATGGTGGTCTCACTTAGAAGATACGTATGAATTTAAGGTCCTGATGCTCTGTGGCCATTAAAGAGCCCTGGACATCCTTTGTAAAGAGCTGAGTCAATCCCAATGTCCAGGCTAAACTGTCCACCACGGGCCAACTAATCATCCCTGCTTCTAATTGGTTGGCTCTCTCTCACCCCTCCACCAATTAACAGCTAATGTGTGGTGAGTGTACTGACACAAAATGACTGCTGTCGTATCATCCAGGTAGATGCTGGACATTAGTGGCAGTTGAAGTGGCTTCCTACTCACTACTCCAAGCTGCCTGCCAAAATCACAAAAGAAATGATCACCGATAGGATCTGAATGAGGTCTGCCACTGGACATCATTATTATATAAGAAAGGAGAGAGCTGCAGTGGTCAAAAAGCCTGTGCTTCAGATGAGTGACACAGAAATGTGAAGAGTGAGACTGGACTTGAGCAACACAGCTAAACAACTGAACTGGGTGGACTGGGCAGGGCAATGACAATCTTGTATGGCTTCGTAACAGAAGTCAATTTAAATTAAACCACAGAAATTGAATCTGAGCAACGTGTTTTCCTATAAATCAAAGAGTTGCTGAATATGATGATTTAAGGCATTGTGGGAGCAGATAGGATGAGACTAAATGAGTGTTCTTGCTTGCTTTCCCATGGTTGTCTGGTTCTCACTTAATTCATCATTGCTGTGGGTGCTCCATGAGCTTCTTAGGTATTAAGCACTAAGTAATATACGGGACATTGCATGTGAAATGATGTATTGATAGATAGATAGATAGATAGATAGATAGATAGATAGATAGATAGATAGATAGATAGATAGATAGATAGATAGATAGATAGATAGATTTTGTGGACTTCTTTTTCCCTCCATATTCAAAATTGTGAAAAATGACAGTGAAAATGGTCCAGTTGAACAATGGCAGATTTGTCACAGGTTAGCTCCGCGTTTCTCAACCTTTAAGTATTTGCGACCCGAGTTTTCATAACAGTTTTAATCACACCCCCCTAAGGTTTTTTTGAAAGGAGCCCACTAATACCAATTTGTTCTTTTTTAATTAATGATTTATCATAGATGCATATTTTATTATACCTACTTAACTTTTATCGACATTTATCTAACTCTATATTTATTTTTCTAGTATCTAATATAGTTTAAGTTAATTTGTTTTGGTTTCAATAGATGTATTTTTCATATTTTCGATTCTTGTTTTCTTTTTTTCACATCTTTGTACCCCCCTTTTTGTTACTTCGCGCCCCCCTAGGGGGGCCCACCCCACAGATTGAGAACCACTGGGTTAGCTAATGAATTCTTTGTTATTGAAAATTAGACTTAATTTAATTTGTTTTTGTTCTTTTTCTTTCCATTTGAGCAAATCAATTTCAATAATGCTATTATTGAAACTTCCTTCTACACAGTGTAAAAGATATCCTGGACACAGACAGACATGACACCAGATGTCCATAACACACACGGCTTATTTCTCTTTCCTGCACACACAGTACACTATCCAGTACCATGAACTGACACGATTACTCAGTCCTTTACTTTCCTTCTTCTGCCACCTCTACTCCACTCCTCACAGCTCCGTCCTCTTCCACCCGACTCCAGCTCCTTCACTGGAGTGAGGCGGCCCCTTTTATAATGCACCCAGATGTGCTCCCTGATGCTCTCCCTGCAGCACTTCCTGGTGTGGTAGAAGTGCTGCAGTCCAAGGCTCCTTAGTCCTAGGGATCCCCACAGGGTTGAGCCTTCCAGTTCCCTGGCCCCCACACAATCCAGGATGGCTGCCCTCTTGCGTCCTGTGGAAGGAATTGCCCCTCTCCTGGTCCCCTGCTTCTCCAGGGCTCCTGATGGGGCAAGGTCCCCAGCCATCCATCACAACAGGCTGTAACAGGCGATTCTAATTTAAACATGAATATCTTCCCCACCTAAAAATATGTATCTGAAATTTGTTTATTTGTAAAAAAAGTTGTTCAGTTCTGGGTACACTGTACATCTTGTAGTTATCCATCCATCCATCCATTTTCCAACTCGCTGAATCCGAACACAGGGTCACGGGGGTCTGCTGGAGCCAATCCCAGCCAACACAGGGCACAAGGCAGGGAACCAATCCCGAGCAGGGTGCCAACCCACCGCAGGACACACACAAACACACCCACACACCAAGCACACACTAGGGCCAATTTAGAATCACCAATCCACCTAACCTGCATGTCTTTGGACTGTGGGAGGAAACCGGAGCGCCCGGAGGAAACCCACGCAGACACGGGGAGAACATGCAAACTCCACGCAGGGAGGACCCGGGAAGCGAACCCGGGTCTCCTAACTGCGAGGCAACAGCGCTACCACTGCGCCACCATGCCGCCCTCTTGTAGTTATTTAATATTTTAATTGTATGTGTCCTCTGGGGGAAATTATGGTTTTTACAGAAGCTGTTTAAATAAATAAATACTTAAACAGATAGATAAATAAATAAATACACACACACACACTATGGTCTGAACACATACCATATTCACTAAAAAGCAAGAAAATTAAAAAAAGAAATCTTCTGACTTGGCAATCCCAGTCCCAGTGAGGCATTATGTAGACCTTTGCTGTTGGTATAAAGGAGCCCCCGTAGTGTCTTGACACACTTCTGATGAATGATTTGTTGGCTGAAAGTCCTCAGTGTTAGTGTGTCACAGAGAGGATGTGCAGCTTTGTTCATAACAGCACTCAGTTTTGTTATAATTCTCTCCTTTGCTGTGACCTCCAGGGGGTCCAGACTGTGTCCTTTAACTGAGCACACCACAGTGTAGAAAATCATGCTGGCCATCACAGAGTTGTAGAAGATGTGAAGGGCGTCACTTCCCACATTAAAGGAATGCAGTTTCCCAAGGAAAAAGAAAAAGCTCCTGCTCTGCCTTTTCTTATATAGTTCCTCTGTGCTCTGAGACCAGTCCAGTTTGTCATTAATGTGGATTCCCAAGTACTTGTAAAAGCACACCACCTCCATATCCACACCCTGGACATAGATTGTCTTTGGTGCTGCGAAACTCAATAAGCAGTTTCTAATGTTAAATGCAGAAAATTATCTTTGCATCAAGAAACAAAGTTCAACACCTGCCTCCTCTCCTCTGTCTCATCCCCTTTATCAGACCACCCCAAAAGTGCAGAATTTCTGCCAGTGACAAGACTTGGTGTTATATTTGTAGTCAGCGGTGTGCAGAGTGAAGAGAAAAGGAGACAGGACTGTTCCCTGTGCTGCTCCAGTGTTGTTCACATGCATATCAGACACACTTGAGACTCACAAACTCTGGTTGGCCTGACAGATAGTCCATTATCCAGGACACTTTGGGCTCATCCACCTGCATATCTCCGAGTTTACCCCTTAAGAGGGATGACTGGATGGTTTTGAAGGCACTGGAGAAATAAAACAAAACAGAATCCTCACAGAGCTGCCAGCTTTGTCCAGGTGAGAATGAGGCTATTGGAGCAGAAACACAATTGCATCCTCTGCTCCAGTCTTTGTCCAATAGGCAAACTACTGTTGGTCCAGGTGGTCCACCACAAGAGGACTCATATAGTTCAGAACCAGTCTGTCAAAGGTCTTCATGATGTGAGACATAAGTGCCACTGGTCTGTAGTCATTAGGTGGACAGGCGCCTGCCATCTTTAGAACAGGAACAATGCAGGATGTTTTCCACAGCAGTGGCACTTTCTGAAGCCTTAGGGGCAGACTGAACAGGTGACAGAAGACACCACAAAGCTGGTCAGCACAGGCCTTAAGAACTCAAGGACAGACTCCATCTGGTCTTGCAGCTTTCCATGTGTGTAGCTTCCTTGGTATCTCCTTACTTGGTCTTCAGTTATTAACCACCCATATTGATAGTCAGCCGTGGACTCATCACTGGCTATCCCAGTTAACGTGGTAGGAGTTGTTGACGAAGAAGGGATAATGTATAAAAATTTGTAAAATTTTCACTGAATTCAAAAAAAAATCTAGCATTTTAATTTTACAGTGGCCTGTCGGTTATAGTCGGTGTCTCACACCATCTTGGATAATATCCTAGCATGGGCAATGCCTGCATAGAATTCTGAATGTGTTTATGGGTTTTTAGATGGGCTCTATGGTTTTCTTCCTCTACCCTAAAAACTCTTAAGTTAGACAGGCACCCCACCCAAGATTGATTCCTGCTTTAAGTACAATGCTGCTTAGCAAGACTGTGATGTCCCAAGACCCTAAAATGGATGAGCACTTTAGAAAATGAACGCATGTTCTTGGGATTTATTTCCATAAAAGTATACAAGTAGAGAAGAGGCAAAAAAAAGATACAACACTTATCTATTAGAATCTTCTAAAATAAAAAGGGAGCTGTGCTGATTTTAACATTAGGGTGGGTGATAGAAAAGCACTAAAGGAATGAGATTATCAGGTAACAAGAGGTTTTGACAGGGTACAGACTTTAGAAAGAACACATTTTTAGATTTTGATAATGACGTGTTCAGGTGGACACATGCAGAGTCATAGTGAACAAACATTTAACAACCAGCTGATATGGGATTGTCAATCCATTGAGAAATCTTCCGCAATCTGTCAACACGTTAAACTGCACTACTAAGCTCTGCTGTCATCAGAGTCAAAACCATAATTTTCCTTTCTTACTAGTTTCCTTCTTTTTTGTTGAACCTTCTCGCTTCTCATGTCACCGTCTTTTATAGTGCATTGGTACTGAAAGCCACGTGTCAAACGAGTGTGCACTGCTTTACCTGGCAATGTACCATTTCCACAGCCTTCAAATGGCGGTACACGTAATTTTACCTACAGAGAACACTGGCTGTTAAAGGAAAACTTAAATGATACAACAGATATAGTAGACAGACATAAAAAATCAAAAACGTCCAAAAATAATTACAAGCTTGTATCTGACAGGTCAGAGAATCTTTCAACTTTTGTGTGGCTTCATTTTGATGGTGCTTTGCTTCACATGACTCACTAGTGTACTCAGGCTTATTACAAATTTTATTCAATACATCCATCCATTTTCTAAACCTGATTTATCCTGAGCAGGATTACGGGGAAGCTGGAGCCTACCCCAGCAAGCATAGGGCATAAGGCAGGAGCAATCCCTGCACATTGTAGTGCTAATTCAGTTCATTTCATGTGAATTCATTTTTCCAGATCTTCCTTTGTCTACTCATTCCCATGAGAACTTGGGGTGCACCTTTGAAACATCAGAAACAAGACAGGTGCCAGCGCCAGATTGGGCACCAGCTTATTTGAGGGCAGGTTTACTCACATTGGCATGCTCCACTGTGCCAGTAATCAATCATTATTAACAACTGTGCAGTTGTCCAGCAGCTGCTAAGGCTGCCTCTCAGGTCCATAGATTCAAATCCAGTTTCTGGAATTTTCACATTCTTCTCTGGGTTTTCCACCCATATGCCAAAGATTTGCCATTTAGAATGTTAGAACCTTAGAACAGTTTTAAAGAGAACAGACAATTCAGTCCACGAAAGCTTATCAGTCGTATTCATCAAATTTCTGGAAAATGACATCGAGTTGAGTTTTGAAGATCTTTAAAGTCTTAATGTCTACTATACTACTTGGTAACAAATTCCATGAGCCTATGATTCTCTGTGTGAAGAAAAGCTTTCCATTCTTCTCGTTCCCTTTATAATTTTGAGCACTTCAGCTAGCTTAACTAGAGACTCCATATTGACCCCCATGTGGGAGAGAGTGCCCTGTACGGGGCTGGTTACTGCGGCTCCACGACTCTGAAATTCTTTATAGGTATAATGATGATGAATGACTATATTGTCAATAGACAGGGAAGTGTCTCCACAACTGCAAATCACCATTGGCCCATCCATTTTCTGAACCTGATTTTTGTCCCATATTATGAGTTGCAAAAAAAATCATGTCCTATTCCCCTGAAGTATGGTGAGATGAGAAGTAAATCCAAGGTTCTGACTCTCTGTGGACATATAAGGTTCTTGAGCATCTTTGGAAAGCAGCTGGGTGTACCCTGCTGTCCTTCATTCATGGCCTGGTCATTCTGGCTCCATAATCATCCCCTATCCCTTATCATCTCTCTCTCTATCTCATTCATTCACCACCTAACAGATAATGCGTGGTAAGCATACTGACACAGTAATGGCTGTCAGTGCATCATCCAGCTGAATATTATACTTTAGTGGTGGCTGAAATGCCTCCCTAAGTGCTTTGTGTAGGTTGTGGCACGCGGCTGGGGGTGGTACCCAGCCGGGACGCCCAGAAGGACAGGAGGAGGGCTCATGCCTCCTCCGGACCGCCAGGGAGCGTCCTCATGCCTGGAGGACTTGGGACCTCAGCACTTCCGCCACACTAGGAAGGGCTGGGGGGAAGAAGAAAAAAGAGACACCCGGAGTGCTTCCGGAAAGACAGCCGGCACTTCCGCCACACAGGGGCGTGTCAAAGGAAGATTGCCGGGAACCACCTGGAGCACATCCGGGTGACTATAAATGGGGCCGCCTCCCTCCTATCAAAGAGCTGGAGTCGGGAGCAGGAGCAGGACGAAGCTCCTGGAGAGAGAATAGAGGTGGTCCAGGGACAAGGCGAGAGAAGGCCCAGGAGAAGGGAGACTGGGGCTAGAGCACTGTGAGTTGTGCGGGACTGAGCTGTGTTGTGTGGAGAACGGGACAAAAATAAAAAGGATTTTGTATAAAGATGTGGTCTCAGTCTGATGGTGTCCGGGCAAGTCTCACATTGGCGAGCCGGGTAGGAGTTGCTGCCTGTTTCAAGGCGGAGGACTTCTATGATAACAAATTTTATGTGAGCTGTCCGGCACCTCAGTCCACCACACACACATGCCGCATGGATGCGGCCCGCACACGCACTGCGGACGGCTCGCGGATCACCCAGAGGCCGCGAGAGATTCGCCACCGCATCGTCTTCCACCCGAGGGGGATTGGAGGAGACAAAAGGGACCCGAGTGCTGTGGACTTACCAGCGGTCGCTGTTCCCGTGAGAATCGGGGTCGGCACAGCCGTGGATATGACTGGCAACCTTCGCAGTAGTCCGACAGACGGGATCCAGGAGGTAAGTCCTAGGGCTGATGCCAGTCGACTCGCGAGGGTCGGCGGGGCAATGGCCAGTGTTTGCCTTTCAGCTGGGGGCTTCCTGGATTCGCGTTGCCAGTCAGGCTGTGTCAACCTGCATTACGGGAAGGGAGCAGCGACGCCGGACGTAATGGAGGATCCGCAGCGCATCCAGAGGCCGCGGCAGAGGAGCGGTAGCGGGTCTTGTCAGACCCTCGGGAGGAAAGGGGAGATGACGGCGGACTGGAAGTCCATCCCCGTGGCAGGCGAGAGAGTGGACGGCGTGTCTTACGTACCCGCCAATGATTGGATGGAGGCGGGACGAAGGAACGTCCATCTCAAGCAAGGGGAGGGCCGGAGAGAACCCGGAAGAGAGCTCCAGGGAGCACAGCCGGCGATCAGGACCGATGAACTGATAAGTCCTTCGCCGGCTAACGTTCCCTTTGTGCCTGTGACTCGGCGTGAGCCGGAGGATTCCCCTCGGTCCGTCGAGTCTGTTTTACAGGTGATACACGGCCTTCGAGACTATTTAGTCAAGCTCAAGAGGACGGCGATCGCGTCACGTCAGGGGGCGGAAGAACGCGGCGCCGGATTCTCTGGCCGGAGGTTCGTGGCGACGCAGGTAAGTGGGACTTGCGTCGTAAATAAAATAGGAAAAACGGGCGAATGTTCCCCGGTATTGTGCAGTTCCGGTGGACAAGTAGCCGCGATTCCGACAAATGAAAAGATGAGAAAGGCTGATTGCCTGGGAGGGGTGGTGCTTAGACGCCGGCTGGGTGCCGTGGGTCCTAGCGCACCACTGCCGCTGCCAGCATCAGTTATGAATCCGAGAGGGGCTGATTGCCTGGGAGGGGTGGTGCCTGGACGCCGGCTGATGAGTGCCGTGGGTCCTAGTACACCACCGCCGGCACCAGCATCAGCTGCGTGTTGGTCCACTCGGGTGCAGACAGCAAGGGGTCTCTGCCTTTCCCATAGGGAGACTCCAGCTGTCAGGGCACCCCAGAGAAAAGGGGAGGGCCCGAGGAATAAATCCGGGTCATCCCACAGAATGAGACGTGAGCCCGTGAGCTCACGTACGGAGACGGGCAGGCCTCTGCGGGTGCAGAGGGCAGTCCCAAAGCCAGTGGGGACCTCTGATGGGCGAGGGGTCCCAGCCAAAGGAGCATGGAACCCACGGAGCGGGCACAACAAAGGCAAGTTGCGGGGTGCCGGTCGACAGGGGGAGCGCAGCCAGTGCACAGCACAGAGGGACGCCAGGGGATTGCGTCCAGGCAGCGTCTCTGTCCCCCTTTTCTTTTATGTTACAGGACCGGGCCCTGGACGAGCCGGTGGACCCACTTCGTGGGGAACCTGCCCTCGCGGGATGGGCCGCTCCGCCCGACAAGTCTTCGCTGGTAAGGGAGCACTGTGGCACGCGGCTGGGGGTGGTACCCAGCCGGGACGCCCAGAAGGACAGGAGGAGGGCTCATGCCTCCTCCGGACCGCCAGGGAGCGTCCTCATGCCTGGAGGACTTGGGACCTCGGCACTTCCGCCACACTAGGAAGGGCTGGGGGGAAGAAGAAAAAAGAGACACCCGGAGTGCTTCCGGAAAGACAGCCGGCACTTCCGCCACACAGGGGCGTGTCAAAGGAAGATTGCCGGGAACCACCTGGAGCACATCCGGGTGACTATAAATGGGGCCGCCTCCCTCCTATCAAAGAGCTGGAGTCGGGAGCAGGAGCAGGACGAAGCTCCTGGAGAGAGAATAGAGGTGGTCCAGGGACAAGGCGAGAGAAGGCCCAGGAGAAGGGAGACTGGGGCTAGAGCACTGTGAGTTGTGCGGGACTGAGCTGTGTTGTGTGGAGAACGGGACAAAAATAAAAAGGATTTTATATAAAGATGTGGTCTCAGTCTGATGGTGTCCGGGCAAGTCTCACAAGGTATAAAAGCGCTATATAAATGTAATTAGTTATTATTAGCCCTGCGGTGGGCTGGCGCCCTGTCCAGAAGTTTGTTTCATGCCTGGCTGGGATTGGCTCCAGCAGACCCCCATGACCCTGTAGTTAGGATATAGCGGGTTGAATAATGGATGGATGGATAGTTATTATTATTAAAGACATACATCCTTAATTTCATTGAGGACTCTACATAGGGCATTAGGAGAGAGTTATTGTTGGATTTAGGTGGAGTGGTGGCCCTGAGGCTAGGGATCTACACTGGCAATCGAATCCCATGAATGCCAAAAGGGACTCTGCTCTGTTGGGCCCTTGAGCAAGGCCCTTAACCTGCAATTGCTGAGTGCTTTGAGTAGTGAGAAAAGCGCTATATAAATGCAAAAAATTATTATTATTATTGAATTATCTCACTTTTATGTTCTCATGAGTATGCCCTAGACAGGACTGACGCTACAGTACATCCAGGTCGGTGCCTGATGCTTTTGGACAGGCTTGAACTGAACCCTTGGACAGTTAGGTTAGAAAATGAATCAGCTTATGAACTGCTTTTGTCAACGGTTGATTTCAGGCAGGATATTCAGCCCATCTGTATCTATCTACACGCCATACCAGTTTACTCATGGGCAGAATCTCCACAGACTACGATGGGAGCAGAAGACACAAGGCCAGTAGCAGCCCATATGCGGACACCATTCAAACTCACTATCAATGGCCACCCTGTTTCTCGTCAACCCAGTTTCAGTTCTTTACTCACTCTAATATCACACCTTTGGGTTACATGAGGAACCGGCCAGAGAATCAAGATGAAGCTCACATGAACACAGGGTGTACGTGCAAACTCCGTACACAAGGCATCCCAGTTGGGATCAGAACTGAAATCTAAGCGCAGAGAGGGAGGAGAGCTACAGTACTGTGTGTCCTTAATTCTAAATCAGGACTATCTCAAATCTGTAAGTTACAGGCATCAAACGAGAGTCCACTACCTGCAGCACCCAAATATAACCCACTTACAAATATTCTCTTATCATTGGTCGTACATTTTACACAAAGCCTTAACATAACCAAATAAACACTGAGCATTCGATCATTTTCCCGAGCCCAGCTCAACCTCACACTGTTTCAGTCCATCTGAACTAGTGTGGTGCTGAGGTGTCTGCAGTCGGGTCTTAATCTGGGATCCTGAGGTGTTTTGTCATGCAGTAGGTGCGGCAATGCGCTATATCAGTGCCTGCTCCTAACTCCTCTCCAGTAAAGGGTCACTTGGTAACTCAGGTACAAAGCAGAAAGTGAAGGGCACATGGACTCACAAGGTCCTTATTTTATAGTCAGCCTAACCGTATCCTTTGTGAACCCTGAACAGACCGCACATGGGCAATTATGAGACTGAGAGTTGAACCCAGGCTCCTGGTGCTGGACACAGCAACACTATTGACTGTGCTACCATGCTGCTCCACTCAGAAACACATCACACAAAATGATTCAGAATGTAATGTTTTTAACATGGTTCATATAAGACCAACATGTGACGGATTAGCTTCCCATCTAGGAAGGGTTCATACAGTCACCCTGGTAGCCTGTGACCGTGCCAAGTTTACTGAGAGCACAAATGGTGAGAAAAGTTGCATTTTGTTAAATTTGAATCATCCATTGAGGGTCTGTCGACTGACTAACAGTTCCCTCTCACTGCTTAACCCATAGACGGACTTAAAAATCTCTGCAGCAGGGTTGTGTTGGTGCAGTCCGTCCATTAACAGCCTCACAGATGAGATAAAGACGGTGATGGGCGACCGCAGTACTTTCTTCGTAACGCGTTGCTGGGTTGAGCCCCGAGGAGCTGCACATAAACGCCTGTTCAAGTCATCTCTCACGGGCACTTCATTCATCACAAGCACTCAAACGGCCAATCCTCACAATTGCTTCTGCCGAGCCCCAGGGATAAGCGACAGTCTTGTTGCAGACAGCTATGTGTACTGACCTGGTGCTCTTAACAAGCCGCCACGTCAGAGGTGTAAAGCCTGCTGTCCCTGCAGGGCTCAGCCGTGATTTCCTGGTCTATTGTGTTGTCGGCTGCCCTCGGGTCAGACTGTTCTTCACAAGGTAAACTGACCCCCAGCACTAAACAATGTCTTTTTAAACTGAAATGAATTGGCACAAAGACCATCTTGAGAGCGCTCAGGCCGGCACTTAGGTGGAAGTGCACACATTTAAAACCTGAGCTACTCATGTGTGTGGAATTGCCAGTTCACCATACTGAGGGGCTCTGAAAGCTACAGACTCAGGAGAAAACAACAGGTTTTTCTTTAGTTTGCACCTCACTTTCCCAATCAACAGAAAAAAGACAAGGTAGCTTTTGAAACAATGAAAGTCATGGGGATGATGGGAACCCGTCTCATCTGATTTAGCAGGTTCTGGGATTAAACAGAGTGACACAGATCTGGGATCTTGGGCTTAGATCTCATCCTGGCCCAGGCACTGTCTATGTGGAATGTGCAGGTTATCCCCATGTCTGCATGGGTTCTTCTTCTAGTTCACCATTCTCACCCTTCATCCCTAAGATCTACTGTATAATTTAATTCTTCATCTTCTAGCCTGACACTTCCACTTTGTTAGAGATCCAATACATTAATGAATCTGTTGTGATGGACCTGGTGTTCAAAACCTCTCCATTAGGCTAGGCCCACCAGCAAACTAGGTCCAGTGAAAGCAAGGAAGGATGAAGGGATTGATGGAATTATATAACCAATGTGTGTAAATTATTGGCTATTGTCATTGATAAACAAGGTGAAAGGGAAATGTCTAACCACTGTGACTGTGAGGAACAAGAGCTAAAGGGTAGGCACTTGTGGATTGAACAAGTGCATAAATGGAAGAAGAGGTAAATGAAAGGATACAGAAATCAACACACTTATAAGGAAACATGGAAGAGGGCATATGCAGATAGATTGGAGAAGGATTAATAGATGTCTGCATGGAATAATGTACAGAAAATGAATGGATGGTATGATAGAAGACTGCGTAACGATTGATGGATGAACAATTTGTTAATAGAGGGATGGATGTTTGGATGGACTCGTGGATATACAGATGGACAAATGAATGAAAGAACAAGTGAAATGATGGTTGTGTTTCTGGTGGATGGATAGAAAGTGAGATGAAGGATGGAAGAAGGGTCAAATGGAAGAAAGAAAAGATGGATGATGGCTCAATAGTTGAGAGATAGATAGCAAGATAAATTTGCAGATAAATGGCTGGATGGAGGAATTAAAGGATGAAAGGAAAGACTGATGAATGGCAGAACAAATAATGGTTATCAAGATAGATAGATAGATAGATAGATAGATAGATAGATAGATAGATAGATAGATAGATAGATAGATAGATAGATAGATAGATAGATAGATGAGGCACTACATGATAGATAGATACAGTGCATCCAAAAAGTATTCACAGCGCATCACTTTTTCCACCTTTTGTTATGTTACAGCCTTATTCCAAAATGGATTAAATTCATTTTTTCCTCAGAATTCTGCACACAACACCCCACAATGACAACATGAAAAAAGTTTACTTGAGGTTTTTGCAAATTTATTAAAAATAAAAAAACTAAGAAATCACATGTACATAAGTATTCACAGCCTTTGCTCAATACTTTGTCAATGCACCTTTGGCAGCAATTACAGCTTCAAGTCTTTTTGAATATGATGCCACAAGCTTGGCACACCTATCCTTGGCCAGTTTCGCCCATTCCTCTTTGCAGCACCTCTCAAGCTCCATCAGGTTGGATGGGAAGCGTCGGTACACAGCCATTTTAAGATCTCTCCAGAGATGTTCAATCGGATTCAAGTCTGGGCTCTGGCTGGACCACTCAAGGACATTCACAGAGTTGTCCTGAAGCCACTCCTTTGATATCATGGCTGTGTGCTTAGGGTCGTTGTCCTGCTGAAAGATGAACTGTCGCCCCAGTCTGAGGTCAAGAGCGCTCTGGAGCAGGTTTTCATGCAGGATGTCTCTGCACATTGCTGCAGTCATCTTTCCCTTTATTCTGACTAGTTTCCCAGTTCCTGCCGCTGAAAAACATCCCTACAGCATGATGCTGTCACCACCATGCTTCACTGTAGGGATGGTGCCAGGTTTCCTCCAAACGTGACGCCTGGCATTCACACCAAAGAGTTCAATCTTTGTCTCATCAGACCAGAGAATTTTCTTTCTCATGGTCTGAGAGTCCTTCAGGTGCCTTTTGGCAAACTCCAGGCGGGCTGCCATGTGCCTTTTACTAAGGAGTGGCTTCCGTCTGGCCACTCTACCATACAGGCCTGATTGGTGGATTGCTGCAGAGATGGTTGTCCCTCTGTAAGGTTCTCCTCTCTCCACAGAGGACCTCTGGAGCTCTGACAGAGTGACCATCGGGTTCTTGGTCACCTCCCTGACTAAGGCCCTTCTCCCCCGATCGCTCAGTTTAGATGGCTAGCCAGCTCTAGGAAGAGTCCTGGTGGTTTCGAACTTCTTCCACTTCTGGATGATGGAGGCCACTGTGCTCATTGGGACCTTCAAAGCAGCAGAAATTTTTCTGTAACCTTCCCCAGATTTGTGCCTCAAGTCAATCCTGTCTCGGAGGTCTACAGACAGTTCTTTTGACTTCATGCTTGGTTTGTGCTCTGACATGAACTGTCAACTGTGGGACCTTATATAGACAGGTGTGTGCCTTTCCAAATCATGTCCAATCAACTGAATTTACCACAGGTGGACTCCAATGAAGCTGCAGAAACATCTCAAGGATGATCAGGGGAATCAGGATGCACCTGAGCTCAATTTCGAGCTTCATGGCAAAGGCTGTGAATACTTATGTACATGTGCTTTCTCAATGTTTTTATTTTTAATAAATTTGCAAAAATCTCAAGTAAACTTTTTTCACGTTGTCATTATGGGGTGTTGTGTGTAGAATTCTGAGGAAAAAAATTAATTTAATCCATTTTGGCTGTAACATAGCAAAATATGGAAAAAGTGATGCGCTGTGAATACTTTCTGGATGCACTGTAGATAGATAGATAGATAGATAGATAGATAGATAGATAGATAGATAGATAGATAGATAGATAGATAGATAGATAGATAGATAGATAGATAGATAGAAGGAAAGTTGATACATGGGCAGAAAGAATTTATAACAGATGCCATTTTGTAACACCCAATTAGAATAAATATCAAACAAAAGGAATAGAAAATCTGTTGTACGTTTTTTTATGTGACTGGAGATCATCTTTCCCTCAGACACTAAATGGCTTATGGTGTTGTGTTACTTTAGGAGACCTTTTCAGCTTTCCCTGCCATAACATGGCTGTCTTCCTCCCATTCCATTTAATGTTTCTGTCCCTTCATTACTTATCCTACCTAACCCAACAGAGGATTGCAGAGGTTGGAGCCTTTACAAATATCCTTTAGTTTTAATTTAATAATTTTTTTTAATAAACTGTTTGATTAGGGGTGTCATTTTTGTGTTTGCTTTATGAAACACTTGGACATGGTGATCACTAAGAAAAGCACAATACAAATATAATTGTAAATAAAAGTTTTTATTTTTGTGATTTGCTTTTGAAGGGCAATAGTGGACTAGTGCCCCCTTCAGGACTGGTGCCTTCCTTGTGCCCATTGCTGCTGGGATAAACTCTGCCCCCTACCATGACTTAGCAGTAAAACAAGTTGGGTTCATGAAATAGCTTTGTGAGGCTGTGCTCACTGAGAATGTGTTCTCCTGCATATAAAACAAGTAAGCAAATGTACACACAGCATAACATTCAGGTGCGTTCAGAAATTGAAAGTCTGTTATCAGAATTCTGTCTACTGTATATTTTAACAGTGTGTCATATTCATAAACAACAGTGATAACAGAATGTAATTACATGTACTAGCAGTCCACATAAGATATGTTTTCTAACATTATTTTATATGGCCCAAATTGCTTTCATAGACAACATATTCCAACACAAGTGATAAAAAGATTAAGGTGCTATTCTTAGTTGTTGCATGTGGAGGGTGTGTGGCTAATTTTAGTTCAGAATTATTAAACATAAAGTACCCAATGGAGCTTTAAAATCTGTGCTGAAGTGTCAAGCTAAAATGTTTGGCTGCTTCAATCATGACAGACAGAGGATCATTGTGGCACTTTGACAATTAATTATAGTGTCTGAGAAATGCTGAATTATTATAATCTTTACATATTGCAGTCGTGAGGCTGTGTTTAGTGTAATGGAAATACCAAGTACATGTTTAGTCAGTATAGCATAAAGTGTCACAGATCTGTCTTTCACACATTTCTACACTAGTTAAGTTGCTTTTATTTTTAATTTTATGGAAATGAACATCACGTCACTTACCCATTTCAATTTCAAGGAGCAGGAAAAGTGAGCTGCTGCAACTGAGGTTTGCTCAAGAAACTGTGCAGCCGCAGAAACGAGCAAAGGGACGGCAGACAGGTAGCATATAACATGCCCTGCCACTGCATTCTGGTACAGTAAGAGATGGTCCTGTCAGTGATAAACAAATAAATATTATCATCACTACCATATTGAACAATTAAAGAATATCACCATTAACAAATGTAATCAACTAAATAATAAATAAATAAATATTATCATCACTACCATATTGAATAAATAAAGAATATCATAATTAGCAAATTGAATCAACTACATAATAAATAAATAAATATTATCATTACTACCGTATTGAATAAATAAAGAATATCATCATTAGCAAATTGAATCGACTACATAATAAAATGCTACTGTCTGTGTATTTGGGTGTGTCTAGTCCCTCCAAGCAATCTGATTGGTCAGATTGGCTTTGGTCTAACTGGTCAGATAGATAGATAGATAGATAGATAGATAGATAGATAGATAGATAGATAGATAGATAGATAGATAGATAGATAGATAGATAGATACTTTATTAATCCCAAGGGGAAATTCACATTGGTCAGTCCAGCTTTGGTGAATGCGATTGACAAAGGAAACGCAAATGTGTTCAGCATGTTGTACATAAGAAATTACAAATGAAAACTGAATCTCCAGGTAAGTTTCCTTGAAGAATATGTGTGGCCATTTTTAACAAAATTTTCACTGGGGCTCGAACTGTTTCATGCGGAAAGATGGCAGAAGGGACAAACATACGCTAATTACCTTTGAGGTTCCATCCATCCTTTTTATGCCAATTCTGTCACAAGTTCAAAGACGGGACCAGCCCAGCAGGGAGCGCTAACCCTGCACGGCTACCCGTGACCTATTACAGATAACTTGAGGAAACAAGGCCCAGTAGTTTCATAATGGCATTTACTGTTTAGAGATTACTGAAGCGAATTCACAGCACAGGTGCCACTGAACTTGGCTGTGACCATGAAACATTTTAAGGAATAGAGGAATTATTTGCCTAGATGAACTTTGAGCGGATCACAAATGCTCCATTAGTCTTCAAAGCCCTGCACGTTGCGGTCATTCAGACAGGCGAGCAGATTAAATTGCTTTCCGCAGCTCTATAGGCGGCTCAAGTTCCTGGCTGCTACAATATTTATTATTGGCCTGGCATCTGCTGCTCATCCACTGTGGGGTTTTCCATTTTGGCCTGATTCACCTTTCCCTACCTCCTCCTCCTCTCTGACGTATATCAAGCCATTAATACCCAACCAAGGATATCACACCATCTGGTAGGTGCTCTCCTGTGCCAAAGTTCTCACTTGTAATAAGCAAGAGCTCATCAGGATCAGGGAGTAGACAGTCGATCAGCAGAAAACAAAATGCGGTGTCTCTCTTGGTATCAGCTGGCATATTCTGTCTATCCATCCATTTACTGAACCCTGTGATAGGCAGGGACATTCAAAGTCACGCACTTCACACAGAAAATAAAAACAAAAAGACAACAAATGAATGAAAAATGGTGTTATTATTACAATAAAAGAACATCTAGACGGAGAGATGAACACAAAGTACAAATGCACAGGCACAAAACAGCAAGCCTACAACATCTGTGGGCCTTCTTAAATGGCTGTTGGACCTCTGGCTCCTTCACTTGCCCACCATTCCACTAGTTAAAACCCCCCACCTTCTCACCTTCCATCTTTCTTTCAGACTCTAGCCTCACATCACCTGACCACGTTCTGCTAAACTCTTACAGGCTGTAAGATTCAGAAAGTACTCAGATCCCTTTGTTTCTGCCCACTTTAATGTATTGTAGATTTAATTTTAAATAGATACATTTGTCATGTTTGCCCATCCATCTACACTCAATATCCCATAATGACAAACAAAAAAACATTTTCAGAAAGGTCTGTAAATTTATTAAAAAATCAAAACCACTAACAGAACTATTCAGACCTTTAGTGGTGGCACTCCAAATTGTGGTCAGGTGCTTCCTGTTTGCTGTAATTCTCATTCAGATGTGTCTAGAACTTGATTGGAGTTTACCTGAAGCAAACTGAATTGATTGGACACCATGTAGAAAGGCACACACTTATGTATAGAAGGTCCCACAATCCAGACTGCATGTCAGGACAAGAGCCACGTCATGAAGTCCAAGGAACTCTCTGATCAGGCACTTCTGAATCTTTCAGTGCTCTCAGGAGCACATTGGCCTCAATAATTGTGAAATATAAGACGTTTCAGAACCAGTATTATACTGTTTATGAACAATACTCTTTGTTTGTGTCTCATTACATCAATTGTACACACAGTGCTGTCCAACTTTTATCTATGGACATGTTACTACGAAATTTGAAGGCGCAAAATACTGCGCAATGTGTTGGTATCAACTGATATTTTTTCAAAAGAAGTTAGCATGACAAAAGTTTTCCTGGAGACGTCCATATCAGTTTTCCAAACTGGAACGTGCATAAATCGGCTGTGACGTCATTCCCTGCACCGACTTCTGACTTCCAAAGCAAATGGAACGCAAAATAAGATTCTGGTACTGCTAGGTAGTGGCACTAAAGATTGTGCCACCATCCACCCATTCATTATCAAACCCTACACACAATCACAATGGATGAAATCTATCAGAGCATCAGGTTCAAGGCACTACCAAAGTACAGTGGCTCTTTCCTGACCTCATGTGTGACTGCCCACAAAATGGCAAGATAGCTTTCGTTCAGCTAAAATCAGCTAATTGTGGGAACTACCAAACCCTGAAGCACTGGTAAAGCAAAACAGTGTTCACAAAATTAATGAATTATCTTTATTTTCCTTTACGTCTGCTAGTTTGGAACAGGTAGTGCATAAGAACCTAATTAAAACATTTGTTGATAAATGGCTGTTTAGCCTAACAGTGCCTCTTAATTCCTCTTTGTCTAATGGGTTCATAATAAAATTTATACCTAAAGTTCCCCGAGTTGCTCCTTTCATCTACACTGATAAACAAACTGCTCCATGTGTTCAAGCTTCTCCATGTGAAAAAATAGAAGAGTTGAGCAGAAGGTGATTTAACACACTATTTGTATTGCTAGTAATTTATTCTAGCATTGTTTGAATAGACTCCTAGCTTAAATAGATGCATTTGCTACGCTCCTCAATTTTCCACATAATCCTTTTCAATATTTTGTGTACCAGTCTGGTTCCTTCCCCTCACAGGTTCTTCTCTTCTTAAATAACCTCACCACGACTCTCAAACCTTTCCTCCCAAATGGTACCTTTGACGGGTCCAAAGAGGTGGAACTCTGATCTGGATCTGGGCCACAAGATGGAAATGGAAGAATAATCCACTGGAGTGTTGTGATTGCTTGTGTTTGTCATCTTGAAGGAGGACTTCAGCAAGACATTTGGGGGTTTGAATTGTCCTTAAATGTCCCTGCAAATTTAAAAAAAGTTTGAACATGCAGATCTGAGTTAACAGTCTAACAAAGTAAAATGATGTCAAGCAAAATCACAGTTTCTGCATCCCAATAAAAACAGTGGAGAAGCCTTTCCTCTGCTGAAGTTGTAGCCTTAAACTTCTCCCCGATGAGATCTCTGGTCTCAGAATTAATTTGAATAAAAGTGTGCTTTTTCCAGGAAATTCTCAAGCATACAATATTAGATTGGACACCTTCTCTTTTATCATTGCAGATCAGTTTAAATACCTAGGGGTAAATATCACAAGTAAACATAAAGCTCTTTATCAACAAAATTTTGCCGTCTGTATGGAAAAAATCAAGCAAGACTTGCATAGATGGTCAACCCTTCATCTAACTTTAGCTGGAAGAATTAACATTGTTAAGATGAATATCCTCCCTAAACTTCTCTCTTTATTTCAAAACATTCTAATATACATCAATAACTCATTTTTTAAGCAATTAGATTCAACCATAACCTAAATTATTTGGAACTTAAAAAATCCACGTTGTAGCAGGGCTACATAGTAATAGTGTTGTTCAATGTTTGTACTGAGTGTGTTTTGTTTCCATCATCCCGTTTGCTGTTTGTGTGCGTCAGTAAATGTCGTCCCCGTAAATTCAAGGGGGACGGATGATGGAAAGAGACCACAGCCCCAAAATGGAAAACACCTGTTAACGATCAATCAATTACATCTGGCAGTACTATATAAACAATCGGGAGAGAACAGGAAAAGGAGAGGAGAGACGGAGATTGTCATTTTCAACACAACGCATCAACTACCCTGCTGTTCACCACATCGCACCTTTGTATCCATTTGTTTTCATTCCGCCGGACTGACTTCAATTCCCTCATCACCAGAGACCCCAGGGTCGGATTACATCATCCACCACAAGCCGAGGATTCACGGTGAGGTTGCTCCATTTATTCCGGGAAATACAAACGCATCTCTTATCTGTTGACCAGTCAGGACAGTTGTACACTCGGACTCAAGTTCACGATCATTCATTCCGTATTTCATTCATTGTTGTTATTCGTTGTTGTTATATGTTACATGGGCAAGGGAGGGTTTGTTGTTGTGTGTATATATATAGTGTTGTCACGGTATTGTTCTGGTGGAGGGATATACATATATATTCTATATGGGGTATGTGCAATAGTGTGTTGTGTTCCATTTTAATATACTATTTTTACATATATCTGTTTTTGCGTGCTTGTTTAAACCGTCGATTGTGGGGAAAATTTTATTTATTAGAGGTACGGCTTGATATTTAGATTCATCTCAGTAATTCATCCAGGCCACAGGTCTTGGAGGTGTAGCTGCCAGCTGGGTAAGGGGTCGGCCGTTACAACATATCCAAAGAACAATCCTACAAAGACCTAAGGCAGAAGGTGGCATGGCTCTACCTAACTTTCAGTTTTATTACTAGGCAGCAAACATACAAGCTATAACAACCTGGACACAAATAGATGAACATACACAGGCTTGGTCCGCAATAGAAATAAAATCATACAGTACTTCTTTATATTCCCTGCTTTTAAATCAATAAAATTTAAAAAAAAAAAAAAAAAGGAAAAAAACTTCTCCCCGATGAAAGTAAGATGACATCAGCCCTGACTATCTTTTGGTCTCTAGTTCAAAGTCATGGATCAGTATTTCCTCCCCAGGGATAATTAACATTAAAATGTTTTTACTTACATCCTCATATTTTGTGTGAAAATCTGAAAATACCTCTTTCTGCAGTTCTGTGATTGACAGTTAGGCTTCATGGTGAAAAAGACGACAAGCATGGGGTGATGTGCTGGCTAGAAAGGTTCAGGATTTCTTACCCAACCAGGTGGCAAAGCCAGTGATTTGACAAGAAGGAAGGCAGAGCATTCCTTGCCTCAACCAGGAGATTGGCAGAAGCTGCCAACACCACAGTAGCGATGCGGGTGTCCTGGAAGTCCTAAGTCAAGGATCCTAACCCAGCCGGGAAAGCCAGCAGGCTTAAAGAGCAGGGGGAGATAACTCGCTTTCCTGAGATAGTGGATGGCAGCATCCCTGGACTGTGGTACCTGTACAAACTTCCACAGTGCATGCTGGGAATTGTAGTCCTGTCAACTGGCCCTGGGTTCTGGAGGTACTGCAGGGACTTGTGCTCCCTAAGTTTGTGAGGCTTCCAGCTCATCCAGAAGTTCGTCCTATGGACAGTACCCTGGTACAGGAAGTATTTCTGTGTCTTGTATAAGAGGAGCAGCTCAGGAGCTGGACAACACATGTGGAGATGTGGAGGAGAGAAGATAGAGAAGAGAAAGAATTACACTGTTGTACTGTGCTGTGTTAATAGAGAGAAACCTGTTAGAGGTATTCTGTTTAATATTCATTTTTGAACCCAGAACCGTGTGTGTAGCACCCCCTAGTGTTCACAGTGAGGACGTTTTGTTATTGACATTTCAGGTTAATTTTGACTGACGTGTATAAAGCAATGCAAAATGCCCTGGGCAACCTTGCCTTTTGTAAAATTTGTGATGATTTTTGCAAGACACAGCTGATGTTCCTGTTGTAAAACATCATGGATGCTGCATTCACATTTTCGAGGAAACATGGGAAACACGATCTTCTGACCTCATTTCATTATATAATTATATCTACATGTCAAAGATGGTATTTTTTTGGTTGTGTTTCATTTGGAGTGATGTGATACCCACTTATGTTTACATTCTTTGTCATTTTCAAGAAAAAATTACAGCTAATCTTTAATTATGGTGGTGTGCAATACTGGAGCACCTCAGGGAACAGTTCTGTCTCCCTTCCTGTTTACCGTCTACACAAGAGACTGTCAGTACAATATCAGCGCTTGCTTGCCACATACAGAAATTTTCAGATGACTCTTCAATCATAGGCTACATTAATAATGGAGATGATTCAGAGTACAGGAAGGTTGTGGAGGACTTCATCTTGGGGTGCAGGGAGAACCACCTGCAGGTCAACATCAGTGAGACGAAAGAGATGGTGGTGGACTTCTGGTGTGTCAAGGAGCCCCTAAGACCACTCAGTTATCAGGGGTGAATGTGGACGTGGTGTAGAGCTACAAGTATTTGGGGGTTCACATAAACAGCAAACTGACAATACAGTGATGCTGGACAAGAAGGGTCAAAACTTGCTATGGAGACTTTGGTCTTTTAAAGTGTGCAGCAAGCTGCTGGAAATGTTCTACCAGTCTGTTGTAGCCAGTGTGGTGTTCTAGGCTGTGGTCTCCTGGGGAAACAACTTGAGCTCAAAAGATGCAATATGCCTGAATAAACTTGTCAGGATAACCTGCTCCAGTACAATAGAAACCCTGTACATATTGGAAGCTGTCATGGAAAAGAGAAAGGTGGAAATTTGGATGCCATCATGAAATATCCCCTCCATTCCTTCCAATGTACTCATTTATTTTTTTTTTATTGATTGGTTGATTGATTGATTAATTGATTGTCTGTATTATTTGTTCTGTGCGTTTATATCCTTGCTTTTTATGTTTATGATTCTGTATGAATCTGAAATTCCCCTTGGGATTAAAAAAGTTTATCTAATCTAATCTAATTCTGCTCAAGTGCATCGAGTAGCAAATCAACAACAACCTTGCATCACTCACAAAATTCCAACTGAGAACAGAAGAACTAAGAAAGTGTGATATCACAGATTTTCACAGGTAAAATTGCGATGGTGTATGATTGCAAGGCTTAAGTCACAGACCACACATACTGTACCTTGCTTATTTCAACCACAATACTAACAACATCCGAACAATTTTCTTCACACAAAGAGTCAAACTCCTGTAATGTTTCCTCAAAGCTCTTAACATCAAAACTACCAAAACCATCATTTAAGTTTCATCAGAAACTAAAATCACAGCAAAGTCATTAACATCGTCGTTGGTGGAAAGTGAAACTGAAACTGAGAAGTCTTTGACAATATACTCCAACATTTCAGTTTTTAAGTAGAGCACAGCCAGAGCTAAGAGCTTCTTTCACACTCTCCTTGTATCTCAGAGACACACACCTTCGTGAAGCTGCATTTATCCACAGCATTAAGAACACACTGCACAGACTCTGGTGGGCATGCAAATGCTATCTTGGTGTAAAAATTGGCTACTTTTCACTCCATCGAACAAAGATGATTTTCTTTTGTTTTACTCATTTGTCCGATGAATGTTCTAATCTTACAAATACTTACAAGTGGAAATGTTCCGGTTATTTAATCTAAGAGCTCAATGGATAGGGCAGTGCCAAAAAGCTCTATAACTGCTGAATCAAAGACTATCCTCATGCTAGCACTTGGACTGAGGCCGTCACTCACAGACATGTGGCATTATTGTCTTTTTAGTGGACACTCAGTAATTATAAAAAGCCAGAGCTGAGTGTGTCCTGTGATGGACTGTCACCCCATCCTGAGGTGGTGCCTGTCTTGTGGCCAGTAATGATGGTACAGGCTTAGGCCTCACATCACACTGATTTGGATTAAGTAGATTTGCATATCTGTGTATTGTATTAATAGTGCTATTGAGATTATTATTAGAAACTTCAATGTAAACAACAGTATTTACAATACAAATAATAGAATATCAGGTCAGCAGTGGGGTTAGTCACTAGCTGTGCAGCTTTCACATATTCTTCCCATGTTTGCCTAGTTTTCTCCTATGGCTACTCCCATTTCTGTTTCCCATCTATATCCTACAGACATGAAAGCGGGGTTGAAGTGATCATGCCCTGCAATGGATTGTTGACCCGTCTAGGGTGAGTTCCTCAATTGTACCTATGTTGCTGGAAAACACTCCCATTACCCTAAACTGAAACTGTTTAAAGAGAATAAAAGAATGTCTGAAGATGGCCATGTTAGGTTAACTGGTAACACTGAACCGATCCAATATGAAATACTGTGCCCTCTGATGGACTGGCACCCTGTCCAGAGTTAGTCCCTCCTTTATAACTAATGATGTAGGATTAGGCCCTCCTTGATCATGAACTAGACTAGGTCCTCCTTAATAACTAATGATGTAGGATTAGGCCCTCCTTGATCATGAACTAGACTAGGCGTGTTAAAAAAATGAACGAATAAAGAAATGAAGATGTACAGATTAGGTTAACTGGCAACTCTACATTTGCCTGATGTGAATGAGCGAGATTATATGCAGTGCTTGATGAATGATGGACTGAAGCCACATTCAGGGCTGACTCCTTCTTTGCTCCTGAAATTACCGGACAAGTCGTTATTTGCTTTAGTGAGATCAGAGAATGAATGAATGAATGAATGAATGAATGAATGAATGAATGAATGAAGTTTTTGACTATCTAATTGAAAACAAATAAGCACTTCTCAATTCTTACTACACTCTCACTTTCCCACATAAAAGCATTTTCTGTCTGCCTATCTCTTTCTCTCCTTTTTACCAAATCTCTCATATTGCCTTTTCCCTTGCCAGTAACCATCAGCCCAGGTCACTTCAACTTGATACTGGTTCAGGGTGACCGTTACTCTTAGACCTCACCCTGGTCAGCTGACTGTTTTTTAAGGTCAGAATCAGATCTGCTGGCCAATAAGAGCATTATACACCCAATCCCCCCTGAACTCCCCTCAAAAGGCCAACCTTCGATAGCAGCATCAGGGCTGACTGCTTTGTTAAATGAACACAATCATCTTTTTTTGTACAGGAGCAGCAATTGTCTTGACCACCTAGCTATTCTTCACTTCTTCTGTCTTTATAGATTGCTGGCACCTTCTGCTATCCCATGCCACCTTGCTGACATTTCCATTCTTGCCAACTCCTCCCACTCCAATTCTCCAATCAGCCTATGGCTGACATTGTATGGATTAGGGTACTATGTACTAATGTGTCTTACCTGAGCGATGGCATGGCTAACCCAAGGCTGACCCAGCTCCCTCCTTCACAACCATCTGAAGGTAAAACAGAGAGTGAGTGTGGATCTATTCATTAACATTCAGAACCTGAGCTATAAAAGAGTGTTTTAAACACAAACGGCCTTGTCTATTTCCATCCAACCTTGTCAAGCACATTTGCGCCTCTGTAATAGTAACACGGTGACATTACTGCTGCAGATCAAGTGACGCTGGGCTGGCACTAACTTGCCAGCTAATTTGTTACAGAAGAGATGAGTCTTCTGGCCCACAGCCATCAGTCATTCCATAAACCCCCTCTAGTATAACCTTTAACATGCAAACCTGTGTTTGGAAGATGAAATCCTAAAAATTGGTAACAGAGTTAATCTAGCCTGGCATGAGTGAGTATTTCTTGACATCGGTTTAGTGTTGGAGCCCACCTGGTGTCCTGATCCTCATTCATTCTGGACTTGTTGGGTCTGTTTGGAAATTTAAGCACTCTTTTTTTTTTAATTTTATTTATTTTTCCAAATAGTTGCTGTGCCACACTTGTCACTGTGGATGCTTTCCTATAGAGTGGTGAGAAATGCACTGACAGCAGGGTATTCAAAGGCCAAGGGGGGGGGGGGGGGGTTGGGGGGTGTCACAGAACCTGCTTTGTCCACATTCCATCTAAAAAAAAACAACTCATTCACAAAAAACAAAAAAATCATTATAAGCAAGAAAAAATTATTCTTGTTATACCCTTTTTATGTATGAACGATTGACTCTCAAGCTAGTCTGTTAGTTTTGATTTCTGGCTTGTGTCTTAAACCTCCGCCACTTCAACAATACAGAGGATAATTACTATTGTGAAGGATGACTGGGATGCCCTTGGGGTGGAAAGACAGGGAGAGAGAACTCACGTAGGGGGTGGTCTCCCCCAGGATGCTAGATAGCAGCCCAGGCTCGCATGGGTACCCACAAGGCATGCCAGGTGTTGTAGTCCCAGAGGACAATCTACTTGGGTCATGTGGGGAGCTCCGTAGGGCTCCAACCTCACCTGGAAGTGCAGTGTCTTATCACCGGAAACATTCCCCCGGGGACTAAATAAAAGGAGCTGCCTGCCTCACATCAGGGAGCCAGAGTCGGGAGTAAGGTAGACGAAGCTTGTGAGGAGGAGCGAAGGAGGCAGTAACCAGTGACCGAGAGAGAAAATACAAAGAGTGCGTTACTATTTTTCTATGTTAACTAATGTTGTCTTATTTTAATTTTGTATTTTGTCTGTTATTTTTCTTTTCTTCATTATGTAAAGCACTTTGAGCTACTTTTTGTATGAAAATGTGCTATATAAATAAATGTTGTTGTTGTTGTTGTTACTGTGCTTATCCTACTTGTGGCTGTGGTGGTGGCAAATGCTTGCTTTAAAGAGTTTACCCACAATAAAAGATTCTTTGGGCTTTTAATTTGTGTTTGTGTCTGCTTGTGTTGGGTGTTTAGGGAGCAGGAGCACACCCTGGTGTCCACACTATGAATGTCTTTCTTTAAAAGTTCTGGAGGTCACACTTTGTACCCTAATGCTGCCAACATAATCTTCAGCCCCCATGACCTTGAAGTACAGAAAGCATGACTTGGTGCATATATTTGAAACCACAGAGAGACTGATAGTAACAAAGCAACCATTGGAGGGCAGATCTCTGCATGCTTGTCTATTCCTGTCTTTGCCTTGACTTCGCTACACTTTCTCTGGCTAGGAGGTAAAGATCTGCAAACTCCTAACTATGAATTATGGTCATCAAAGCAAAAATCTGTATTATCACAGTAATGGTAATGGCATTTGTCTGTTCAAAAGCAAATAGCTGGGACGTGGTGGAAGCTGTTTATTTTGTATAAATATGTAAAGCATGAGAACTTGAGTAATATTGTGTTCTGTTCTGTGTATTGTATTGCATTGACCCCCTTCTTTTTGACACCCACTGCACGCCCAATCTACCTGGAAAGGGGTCTCTATTTTTCCCTACTAGGGTTTTCTCGGGAGTTTTTCCTTGTTTTCTTAGAGAGTCAAGACTGAGGGGCTGTCAAACAGCAGGGCCTGTTAAAGCCCATTGCGGCACTTCTTGTGTGATTTTGGTTATGTAAAATAAATTGTATTCTATTGTATTGTATGTACAAATATGGAAACAATTGATATGCTCAAGTGTTAACTTAAACCAGGTCTGCAGACATGTGGGTGGGTAGTGCTATTTATCCCAGCAACATTAGGCCAGGCAATGATCAACAAAATGAATGGGCAAAATAAAACTCAAGGTCGCAAGGAGTTAGAAAGTCAATACCTGCAATTATTATACTGAAATAGAGCAACAGAAACAACTTTTGACCAAATTAGAAATCCCTTAGAAACATTTGGACAGCTTGCTTACCTTGGGTTCACAATTAGGCTAAATGAGTACCATGATGTCACATGTCAATGTGAACACATAGCTCAAGAACTGTTCCACTTATTCTAAGCAATCTCATTAATGATTTGGAAAACCTGTGATGTCATTAGCACATGACACCTGAAACACAAAATGTAATGAAAATAAACTTCTGAATGAAAAATAACCAGATAATAACATGAACACAATGCCATACATGACCAGAGCCTGACACTAGAAGGGTTTGATCAGTCAGTCTGAATCGTTCCTGGATTTCTGTGGTCACTGTGGATTGTCCACAGCAAACACCATGTTGCTTATAAGTTATCAAAGATCATTGTAGTAATGTCACACGGTTGAATGTTCTGAACACTCCATGAAAGAGAAGTGCTGAACAAAGTCAAGCAAAGCCCTAAAGCCCCCCAGAGCTAGTCAAGCACAGATGTTACCCCTTCCATCTAATGGGGTGGCTTTCCCACTTCCCCCTTCTAAACAAGTCTTAGAGTTCTGTTCAGGGTTGGGGGGCCTAAAGAGTGCAGAGCCTGCATACTTAGGTCTGGTTGCTCCAGGCGTTGCAGTTTTCTTCTCACATCTTATATCACTCCTTCAGTCTGATTAGCAGTTCAAAGTTGTGGAAGTCGTCACAATTGTTTTGATGATTGGGCACTGCAAGGAAACTCTAACTCAAATTTAAAGATGCCAGTTCACTTAACATACAAGTCTCCAGGTGAATAAATATACACACATCTAATGTTGTGCCATAACAGAGACTCCTCAATGTTGATGTGTTTATTTCATACTGAAATATGTGAGGGAGTAATGAAAGAAATGAAGGATAACAATAAAGGAGAAACATAATGGTGGACTGGGGAACACAGACCTCCTCATTGCTATTTTCCAGGTGGGCTGCCCCATTCACTTCTCAAATATTGCACGTAAATGCTCTTGGATTTTACTAAAGTCTCTTATTATCTCTCTCTCTTTCTCCCATCATTGAATTTCACTCCACACCTGCTCCAGACTCATAGCTCCACTGGACAGAAACAATTCTTTGGTCTGTTGTGGCCTACATTAGCTATAGGGACACTCGACTAGAAATCCTTATGTTGTCATTCTGGTCTGCTTGTCTCAGAAGTCCAGTAGTCCTCCACCTAACACATTGAATGGATGGTACTGGAAAATTTCAGAACCTTCTTTGTCCACATTCGAAAAACGTCAAAGGACCAAGTTCTCCTTGATAGAATCCTTGAAATCAGCAGACATTGTGCTCTCTTGTTCAGCATTTAAAACCTCTCTCTTTCATTGTCTCTCAATACCCCTTAGAGATTCCTGTTTTCCCACACTGACATGTACATATGGAGTCTTATGTATTATCAGTAAGTGTGTTCTTCCTCTCTAGTGCCACATTCATCTCACAAACTCCTTCTCAGCCAGCAAGAAATAAGCAGAGATCCTGGAGGAAACCCACAAAAACATAGAGAGAACATGCAAACTTCATAGAGATGGTGACCAGGCTGTCAGTCAAACGTAGGCTGCTACCATGCTGCCCAAGTCAAACTATGAATATTTTAAATACTGAACAGCTCAAAAAGTAAAATTACATATTTTAAATGTAAATTATTATTATCCTCTAGTCCATTGTGGCAGGCAGGAGCCTTTTATTGGTCACAAGGCTCGAACCAATTCTGTGTGAAGAGCCTGTTCGTTGTAAGGCACCCACAATCATGCAGGATCAGTCAATTCATATGACAAAATATATGGAATATATGACAAAAAAAAAAATACTTGGAAAAAAGTTTGTGGCGACATTGGGGGGGTGACACTTCCATCCAGACAATGACAGAGTGTGGCATTTAAACCCTAGGACCCTGGAATTGTGAGGCAGCAAGGATTAACTCTGCATAATCCATTAATATTATCAAAATTTTTATATGATTATAACACATAATATAATGTTCAATTTGAGTCAGGGTAACTGGGGGGCACCAGAGCCAGCAACAAAGACAGCAAGACAGCAATCATCCTTCTTCCTCTTCTTTTTCTTCTTCTTATCATTATTATTATTATTATTATATTTTACCCCAAAGACATAGGAGTGTTTACATAACAAAATGTTTAGATGAAACCTCATGCTTCTTTCTCAGTGATCAAATCTTACAACAAAAGCGTAGACCATTCACAGGATTTGAATACAAGACTTTGGAACTGTGCTAACCATTACACAACATAAATTCTTCCTCTTATTATTATTATGATTATAATATAACATACATTCTAACAAAGAAAATCAACCAAGCAAATTTTGATAGAAAACCCTTGCTGGTGAATTAGATCTCACAAGAAAGCCACAGATAGATCACCAGGCGTGTTATATAAAACAGGACAACTGAGGCCATAAATGTTTAACCCTCACAGGTGATTACAGTCATAAAAAAATTTAAGTGTCAAAATGTTACCTTGACAACTCCGAGGGTCAAAAGGTCGGGGGGACTGCACTAAATAAAAAGAGTGCTGCAGATTGCCCCTACAAACTCCGAAATCATATTGGGCCCAAACTGTATGAAAAGAAATAGCAGGGAGGCCTCATAATTAGTAATGGCATGAGAGGAAAAAAAAAACAAAAAAAACAGTGGCTCGATGAAAGAACGTTATTCCTAGACTTCTTTGAAAAGGAATCCACAACAAGCTGGGAAATGGCTGGCATTGTTATTCCAAAGAGAGCCCCCCACCCACCTCCCGCTCACGCTGTCCCAATGATTGCAGGTAGTTGTGAATTGTCCCCATTTGGTGAAACTTTAAGCACAGTACACAAAAAAATAAAAATAAAAAGAGGTCGTCCTCATGTGGATGTTTCAGTGGGGTATGCCAATTGCAAATTGCAGACAATACATTGGTACTAAAAGCCCATCGGAGGGCCGTTGAGGAGGGGCAGATCCCAGCATGCTTGTTTATTCCAGTCTGTGCCTTAACTTCTCTACACGTTCTCTGGCTAGAATGACACCTTTTATTGGCTAACTAAAAAGATTAAAATATTCAAGCTTTTCGAGGCAACTTCTTCTTGAAGAAGAAGCCTGAGATGCCTCAAAAGCTTGCATATTGTTATCGTTCTAGTTAGCCAATAAAAGGTGTCATTTTGCTTAACTTCTCACTACATCCATAATGGCTAACACGGTACAACACCCTAGCACTTCTGGCTAGAAGGTAAAGATTTGCCTCTCCTAACTATGAGTGATGGTCACCAAATCAGCATTCAGCATTATCATAGTAATGGTAAATGGCATTTGTCTGATCAAAAGCAAACAGCCTGCACATGGAGGAAGCTGTTTACTTTGTGTAAATATGTAAAGCATGGCCTAGCACATGAGAATCTGAGTAATATGTGGAAATATGGAAACAACTGATATGCTCAACCATTTACTTAAGCCAGTTCTGATGACATGTGGGTGGTGCAGTTGATCTCAGCAACATTAAACACAGTAGGAGAACCAATCTGGAATGGGGTGCCAGCCCATTTCAAGTGAAAAACACTGATTTATTCTTTTATCCATGCAATAGTTTTGTATTTGCTCATCTGTTTCAGAATTGGAGGAGTCCGTGCTTTTCCTGTTGTGGACTGGGTACAAGTGGGCTCCAATTCATTGTAGGCCACACACAAAAGAACACCCAAACTTGATCATGCCATGCCAGCTGAGAGGTGCCAAATAGCCAAATAAGATGTAGAAGGAAACCCAAGAAAAATCATGCAAACATGGGAATGAAATATAAACCCTGTGACACACAATATGCATGGGTAGGCGTCCTGGCCGGGAAGGAGTATGGTTCCTTAACCAGATGGGAGGCCAGCCCTATGCCACACCAAGAAGCAGAGCAAAGAACATCCTATCTCACCCAAAAGACAGGCAGAGATTGCCCATGCCAGAATGGATACACTGGCTTCCCGGCTGGGTTAGATCCAGGAATAATACCCATATAATGGAAGGACTGGGGAGGACAATTGATTTGGTACATTTCCTCCTCCAGGACGTTACGTGGCAACCTCCCTGGTTTAAAGTTCCTACATGGACTCCCACAGCGGATGCTGGAACCTGTGGTCCCTTGATGCAGCCTTGTGGTGTTCTGTGGGGGCTGCCAGAGAGAGCTGAAGGGATTAACAATCCCTTCACTATGGGACTTCTGATTGACCTGGAAGTACTTCCATTGGGCTATGCCTTAACATCAGAAGTACTTCCGGATTTAAGATAAAAGAGGCCACTCGACCTCTTCCAGGCGAGTTAGAGTCGGGTGGAAGTGAGCAAAGCTCGCCTGGGAGGTGTAGAGGAGGAGAAAAGAGAGAGAATCTGAGGAGAATTGTGCTTATTGTGTTACTGCAGCCTTTATGGAAGGTAACTGAAAATAAAACAGTTTTATTTGAATGGAACTTGTGTCTGGGAGGTAGTGTTTGGGGCTCTCTGGCACCCCATGGTGATTCACAAACCCAACACAGATAGCAGCCAGGCCAGTTCAGGACTATTTGTCACCTTCAATATCTGTCCATGCACACATTTTCTGATCCTGCAATATATAATTTTATGATTGTAAGAACTGCCCAGTGCAGATCACAGCAGAACTGGGCACCATGCAGGAACTGCCATAGTTGGGGTGCAAGTCTATAGCAGGGGATACTTAACATTACTGTTCTAATTTAGTTGTCAATTTAACTAGCAGATTATTAAGAAGAAGGAAAAAAACAATTTTCACGGGGAGAACACGGTCGGTAACTGAACTCGGGGTTCTTCGGACCAGTGCACCATCATGCTATGCAGCATGCCTTCCACTACTTGTCAATATGTCACTTCTGTTGGAAATCAAAACCAAATTGTAGCTGTAAGGAAGTGGAGACAACCACAATGCTACCATGCTGTTCATTGTATTCTGTTGTACGTATCTCTATACAGCAATTACAATGTGTTTTTTAAAACCAAAAAATTGTTAACATTTGTTTTTTAAAGTTATATAATAATGTAAAGTCAAATAAGGAACATTTATTGGAATATTTATGATGGCATCATAAACTGAATGAGTCACTGAGCAGTGTGACTTGGCGTTAGTCACAACAGATAGCCGGAACAACTTCCATGAAAGAGAAATCTGCTGTCATACTTACTGGAAGACCTGAATGATTCAGCTTACAACTGCTGATCAAAACACGTTGAACGTGAATCTGAAAAGGGTATTCTATGGGTCTGATTTTGTAAGTACCCAAAGATTAGCTCCTGTGGATTAAAACATGAGACAATTTTCTGACACAAGTTGTTTCTTGTTTCACAAACAAATCACCATGGATGTCCAAAACCAAAAAATTAAATATTGTTCTATCTTGAATGTCTAACACTAGAGAAAAAATAAGCCTTCAGAGATTCATTCTTGCTTAGTCAACATGTACCAGTCCCTTTCTACTGCCACAGAGAAGAGAAGAGAAGTGAAGAGAAGAGAAGAGAAGTGAAGAGAAGATCTTCTTGGCCAGCTTTTAACATCAACAACAAATGAAAATGTTGCAGCCATATACTCTTCACTCTGTTTTTTTCCCCCAAGACCCATTAACGTGAAGGTTCCAGAAAAAAACTTTATTTATTTCCAGTAGATCCATAAAAGGCTCCATACAGTGAATAACCATAAACAGATGGTAACAGATTTGTGAAATACCAATGGGTCACGACTCTTGCTGCATTTGTCCAGTAACACAGGCTAAGTCCAGGCTTTCTTAATCTGTTAGTGTCCTGCTTGGTAGCCTACCAGACATTTAAGTGTTTGCTCTTAGCACAAAGTGACAACTTTATATTCCATGAACCCTTCCTAGAATGAAATGAAGATTTGTCAAGCAATGGTGCTACCAGGAACCACCCAACCCAGTAATGAACTGCAAAGTGCCATTAAAGAACCAGAATCATCAAATGCCAAAGGGATTAGTTATGGGCCACCTATATAAAGTTAGCAAGGTCTGCAAAAGTTGGTTCCTCTGTGCTTCCTGGATAGAAATATCACTACACTAATGTTCAAAGGAGAATTTTGAGCTAATTAATTTCAACTAAAAGAAATTTAAGAAGCATTTCACAAATGTTAACTTGGATACGTAATTATGACCCAGTGATAAAACAACAATACAATACAATTTATTTTTGTGTAGCCCAAAATCACACAAGAAGTGCCACAATGGGCTTTAACAGGCCCTGCCTCTTGACAGCCCACCATCCTTGACTCTCTAAGAAGAGAGAAAAACCCCTTGTAGGGAACAAATGGAAGAAACCCTGGGAAAGGCAGTTCAGAGAGAGACCCCTTTCCAGGTAGGCTGGGCGTGCAGTAGGTGTCAAAAAGAAGGAGGTCAATACAATACAATACACAAAACAGAACACAAGTAATCCTCAATACAATACAATAGTAAAATTTCAATATTACAAGTAAAGAGCAGAATGTAATAGTAGATGATATCACATAATACGATTTGTTCTTTGTTCAGAGTCCTGGAGATCTCGGCCATCAAGCTGCCTCCCCCTAATGGCCATTCCACAGCTGAGACAGCGCTGGGCCAGCCAATCCGATGAAATCTAAACAATGGAAGCATGGCAGTTCTCCAAACCAAAGAAACTCGAGGTCCAACCCAGTGCCGGCAAGCTCAAGTCTAATATTTTTTCACATCAAGGGTACAGTCCATACAGATAATATACTGTACCTGAAAAGGCTGACATAACTAATCAATATTATAATATCCACTTTGCCATTTGCAGCAATCAGAGAAAGGCAGTACGGAAATCAGTCTGTGAAGACCACTGTATTTATCACACCACTCTTTTTTTTCTGTGTTTCATTTATTTCTGTTGCTCCCTTGCTGCTCCTCTGTTTCTGTTTATAATTTTATCTTAGCCCCTTCCCCTCGGTTCTGTCCGGAGGGGCAAGGGCTCTCGGGTGCTGTGGTCAATTGGGCCACAATTACTGATAATCGCTATTGTCAAACACAAGCTTCCTCGGCTACATTGCAGTGTGGTATTTTACTCTTGTAACTGTACTCTTTGGATCCTTTCCCTTCAGTTTACAATCGTCTGACAATTCAGTTTTTGATCTTCTACTTGAAATTCTTGAATAGCAGACAAACATCTTAAATAAATTCTTTAATGCAGTCTGTTCTTTAAGAGTTTTTGAGTTTTGAATCCCTTTGCCAATTTAATAAAAAATTACTAATTTAAAGTTTTGTTCCGTAAACTTTTATTTGTGCTTTTGGCCTCTGTGTTTAAATAAATGGATAACTTTACGACAAAGCCACTACTCACACTGCATGGGTTACTCTGTTGATTCAAAGAGGTGCCATGGCCACCTTGTTCTCCACACCTGGCCTCCTATGACTACCACCTGTTCCCCAGGGTGCAGGGCTATCTCTGGGGAAT